>NC_071102.1:24552500-24650000 GCF_024256425.1 Clarias gariepinus | reverse complement strand
AAATGGGGGGGAAAAACTAGAGCTGTCAATTTTAACATGTTCATGCATCAATCTAAAAATTTGAACACATTACTTTTTCTTTAACACAAATAACAGTGGAACCTTGGGTTATAATTTCTTTAACACAAATAACAGTGAAAACCTTGGGTTATAATTCGTTCCGGGAAGTGGGATCGTATTTCAAAACACTCATAAACCAAATCGAATTTTCCCATAAGAAATATTAAAAACTTAAATTATTCGTTCTACAAGATAAATACATAAAAATAATTAACACAAAAAGTTATGAAGTAAAAATAAAACTAATTAACCTGCACTTTACCTTAAAAAAAAGAAGAAAAAAAAATTACTGTGATTAATCGCAATTTTTTAAATACTCTGAATTACTCGTATTATAAATGAGCAATAATAAAAAACTGCATAATCTGTTTCCTCTAACCAGTTTGTCAGGAATTTCTTAATTCTAACATCGCCCACGTAAAAATTTCAATGGAGGTAATCGCAGTCATAGTCTGTAATTAATCACGATTAATCACAATTTTTAAAATACTCAGAATCACTCGTATTATTAATGTGCAATATTATAAAACTGCGTAATCTATTTTCTCTAACTAGTTTGTTGTGCATTTCTTTATTCCAACATCGCACGTTTATAATAAGAGTAAATCTGTGTAGCTTTAAACTGCAATTAATCATAATTAATCGCAGACTATGATTGCAATTAACTAGATTTAAATTTTTAATGGATGGACAGCACTAACAACAACAACAAAAAGAAAAGCAAACTCCAATTACAGCCTTTTCCTAGACATATCCTGGACCGTCTGAGTGCTAGTGCTAACTTTCCTGATCGACAAACGAGCAGAAATACTTCCTTTTTTTTCCCGATTAGTGCAGGTTCCGAGCAATCTCAGCTTTTTTACAGCTACCAAAGTTTTCACGTTTTAAAACTTTGGAGTAAATGTTATGAGAAATAGTACAGAGAGAGTTGAAAACTGTGCTAAAAATTGCAGTGTTAGTGTCTAAAAAAAGGACAGACTTGCATGTGTTTACATATCAGTTGCTAAATAACGAGCTGTACAGGTTGAAGCACTAACACACAAAACTAACACCTGACGCCCATTTCCTTAAGGCAAATCCACATCATTTTTATGACTAGAGCACATTTTTTATACGGAAATACCACTGACACCACACACATTAGCGTGTTAAAAAAAAAAGGAACAGGATGTGCAATATTCTGGCTGGAGAGCTCAAAAACCTGTTAGATATAACACCTCATTTAATTTAAAACCGCATTACATTTTCATCAGTGGAGAACTTGCAATAATCCAAAGCAGTGTATGAACGTACCTTCAACTAGACACAACGGCTTATTAGTTTATAAATTCCGATTTACATTACATTTAGCTTTTTTAAAAAATAAAAAATAAATCAGAATTATATTAAAATTTGGCTGTACTAGATGCGTGTGTGATGTTTGTGAAGGTGTGAGTGACATGTGTAAAGCTCTGCAGGAGCAGTGTGAGCCAGCTGACAGAGAAACAGAGAGTTACACTGCCTGCCTGCCTGCCTGAGGGGTGCTGAGAGACCGAGAGACTCCAGAACCTATAACAAGCTTCTCTTTCTATCCATCTTTCTCTCTCTCTCTCACACACACACACACACACACACACACATACACTTACTTCTCATTCTGAGCTTACATAAGCAGGCAGACCTGCTAAAACTCAGACTTCTGGTTTCTGCTGCAGCACGCTGCGTATACAGTACATCTATGACTGAGATAAATGGATTCTGCAAGCAGGGAAGCGAAACCAAGAGGTCTGTAATTTAACAAATCATACCGCAGCGTTGGGGGGGAAACATGCCAAATTAAGATTTTAATCATTTAGATTTTAATTAGCAAATGATTAAAAAAAAAACCTTTTTTTCTATCCTTGAATTACCTGAAGAGCATTTTTTATAAATGCATCACTGCTACTAAGCTTTCTAACTTTAATTGCATCATAGTGTAGAGTCTACAGGCATTATTTGCTCCAGTTTCTTCTATTTAACACTACTGCTGACAGATTTTGCATTATTATTTTTTTTTTTGACAAACCATAACATCAACACCAACACCATTGGGTGAACTGATCAACACCAGGGAGAAAGGGAGGAGGGGGCGAAGCACAACCCGTCCCATCCGATCTCACAAAAAAGCCAATGGGGTACAAATTACCAAAAAAATTAACAAAAAAAAAAAAAAAAAAACTCAAGCAAAGTACCCAAGACTCCAAACTCACTAAATCCCAACTGATCAAGCACCCATGTGATATACCGGATAATCAAGTCAGATCCATGGAGGACCCCACCCAACCCTGTGACCCACAGCACCCAACATCCTGGTGCCAGAACATGCCGGAGGTCCTGCACAGCCACGCCCCTCCAAGGAACCAGAGACCCCTCATGGCCATCCAGGTCCCCATCAGGTTGTCACTGGATTTCCATCCTTGGATCACTTTTGGTATGTCCTGACCACTGCAGCTCAAGAACGTCCTACTAGAATTGCTGGTTTTGGAGCTGCGTTGGGCCGTTCTCAGAGTAACTTCATTTTCAATGTTACAATGGCGTCTGGGAGTGGGTGGGATATTTTAAGCAGCAAGTGAATGTTTTGTCCAGATTGTCCTGGCTAGACCATTGGATCGGAGCAACTCCAAATACTGCGGGTATTATGGGATGTTTCCAGTCTTCAGTGGTCAGGACTTAGCAAAAGTTCTCCAAGGAAGGAAAACCCAGTGAACTGGTGACAAGGGGGATGGGTGGCCAAGGCTCAGCAAAAGCTGGCCCGTGTTGTCCGATCCAATAGAAGCGCCGGTGTAGTGTAGCTCAAATCGGCTGGTTGCATCACTAACTATTTTGGTGCTGATATCAGGTGGGTGGTCACCAGTGTTAGCCAGACAGCAGTCATTCCCAATCCATTAGTGTGTGTGTGTGTGTGTGTGCGTGTGTGTGTGTGTGTGTGAAAGTTGTCCTACAAGCTCCGCCACCCTCTGTTATTCCTGGTGTTATGCCCCTATCTCACCTATGCGGTTTGAGGGTAATGTAACTGATTACTTTTGGAAGACAGTAATTTTGTAATGTAATTAGTTACTTTAAAAAGTATCATCCCCCAACACTGGAGGTCGCTAACTATTGCGGCTGATCATGATGTTAACGGCTGACGCCGTTTCGTCGAATGATAACACAGACTTCTGTACCATAGTGGTAAAATTCAGAGCTCCTAGTAAACCCTTTCATCGATTTGATTTTCCAAAAAAAAAAAAAAAAAATTTTAACGAGGCCGCCTTCCATAGCCCAGCGTCTGGAGGACGAAAACTGGCTTTTGGAGCAGGACAGATGGCGCACACTATCTCTCCTGTCAATCAGACTCACACCAGCCAATTGTGGTGCAACAACCAACCAAATAAACAAATACCCACAGCCCTCGTATGCAAAACACGGGACTGTGCTTCCGTCAGTCGCGTCTAGTCGTCATCACGCTTATTTTACAGCACACACGCTTACTCAGTCATGTATGTACAACTGCGGCACAAGCCTAAAAAAATTTACAGTTTTTTTTTTCTTAAACGTACATAATGACAATAAATCACATTCAACTGTTTAATAACATTAACCAGGCTTGAGCTGATTTATAGCGAATTGTTATAACTATTAAGTGAAGCGAATTGAACGACAGAAAAACTGTCTAGAACTTTAAAAGTCTTTTCGCACGCAGATGTTACAAACTCCATCTGTCTTCTTTTCCTTTCATTAGACACTTCCATACATCAGGTATAAACTGCTTGTCTGGTAACCACGGCAACAGTCAACATTGAAGAACGTGTAGAACGAGATATTGGCATGATTAAGGTAAAAATAAATTATGTTAAATTAATGTAAAAAGGTTTAAGAGAGCAGGTTTGTGTGTGTGTGTGTCCGTGTCCGTGTGTGTGTGTCCGTGTGTGTGTGTCCGTGTGTGTGTGTCCGTGTGTGTGTGTCCGTGTGTGTGTGTCCGTGTGTGTGTGTCCGTGTGTGTATGTACCTGAGCTGCTGAATGAGATCCTCGCCCTCTTTGATGACGTTGACGGTAACCTGCAGCGTGGTTTGCTGCTGCTGGCCGAATCGCTTGATGAGTTCCTGCACCGCCTCTACTGACTCGGCGTACACATCATCCAGCAGCTCCTTCTGCAGCTCTTCCAGCCACGTCCACAACTACAGCACACACACACAAGCCACATGCCTTAAATCCTCAACTAGGCATTTAACTCTGCAGTGTTTCAGGAGCACATTGATGCTGTTAGATCTCAGTGTGAAAAAATTGTTCCAGTGAAAAGCACCTCTTTCACGTGGGTGTGAAAGGCGACGGACATGTCGAGCAGGACCTTGCGCTGCTCTACCCGCCTCACAAAGTCCTGGATGCGGTCCTCGAGCTGGTGGGCGGCCTGGTAGATCTCCTCCGGGTCACACTCGCCGGTCTGAGCCAACTGCTCCGCCGCCTCCAGGAGCTTATCCGCGTTGGTGTAAGTGTTCTGAGCCACACGCGCACACACAAAAGGTCAAAGCTACAGCACAAACATATAGAACATACACTACACATACACTACACTCGCACATGCCACTTAGTATTTACAGACACTCAAGGAGCAGCCTAATGTTCGTTTAACCTGCGCTATATCTCAATCCATCCACATCGATCTGTCCTAATGTGTCCTAAATGTGACCTACCTGTCTGTATGCTTTTTATATCTATGTCTTTATGGCTTTTAACTATCTATTTATTTATCACTTGCAATTACTATACTAACTATCCAGTTAATTAATCTGATCTGTTCGTTCTGTACAATAAATCTTTATGATTTAAGCTCCTTATATGTATTTCCTCTATTCATCCATCTGCTCTATATTTGTATCATTCAATCTAGCTAATCTATCTGATCTAAATATTCTATACAATATATCAAGATAATATCTATTTACCCATCCATCTATCTTGCTATCTATCTATCTATCCATGTATCTATCCACCCATCCAACCATCCATCCACCTATCAATCTATTCATCCACTTTTTATTCGTCTATCCATCCATCTACCTATCCACCCATCCATTCATCTACCCACCATTCATCCATCAATCTATCTATTTATTTATTTATTTATCTACTCATCCATCCATCCAACCATTCACCTACCCACCCAACCACTCATTTATCCATCCATCTATCCATCTATCTATCTATCCATCTATCTATCCATCTATCAATCTTTTAACTTTTTATTCATCCATCCATCCACCTACCCATTCATCTATCCATCTACCCATCATTCCACCCATCTATCCAAACAACAATCCATCAATCTATCTATTCATCTATCTACCTACCTATCCACCCACCCATCAATCCATCCATCCATCCACCTGACAATTCATCTATCTAGCTATCTATCTATCCATCCATCCACCCATCAATCCACCTACCCAACCAACAATTCATCCATCTATTCCCCTATCAATCTAGCCATTCATCCATCCATCCAAACACCCCTCCATCCATCCATCCTTTCATCCAATCTATCCACCTTTTTACCATCCATTCATTCACCTATCTTTCTTTCCATCCATTTGTATATACACTTACCCATCCCTCCTTTGAGCGACCCTCAACCAATCTGTTCTATCCATTATGTGCAATAAACTGATGATTTATTTATATCTGCTCAATATTTATCATTCAATCAAGCTGATCTATACAATTTTGTCAGTCTATCTATCTATCTATCTTATTTATATTAGCCTATCTATAGCACTCGTCTTAGTATTATACACATTAAATGACATGTCCTTTATGTAAAAAAAAACAATAAAAACACAAACATAACTCAACTTATAACGAAAGCAGCTGCTCGTTTAACACAAAATCTAAATCTGCATTATTCATTTGTTTCCAATTTCTGAATTTTTGGAGGCAAGAGCAAGAGATCCTGCATTACCAACACTATTGCGTGGGTCTGATCACACAACCCTTTAGAAAAAACATGTTGATGTACTGAGCTATTGATTTATTAGTGTATTTCAGACAGCTGGAAAGCTAAACACAACTCCAGCAGGACAGATTTAGACCTGCGTTATAAGAGAGTGAACAGCAAACGTTTTTTATGTTATTAACACGGGAAGTTTTGTTTGATCGAATCAGGGATAAGATGCAGATATAGCAGAAAAAGATAAGCAAAATACATATTTTACAAAAGAATATTTAAGGCAGAGGAAATGAATGCAAGCAAGCGAGAGAGAAAAAGGGAAGAGAAAGAGGGAAGGCGGACGGTGCACACCTGTGCCACTTCCTCAAAGTCCTCATGGCGTTTCTGCAGTGCTCGGGCGCGGTGCAGAGACTTTCCCACTCCGGTGTGCTTACTGAGGAACGCCTCACCATGGTTCTCAATCCAGTCCAGCACCTGTACGTGGGCGCGCACACACACACACACACACAAAGAAATTAACACCTAAACCTTTTTTTTTTTTTTTTTTTTTTACCCTTCCCGCGTAAGACAGATGTGAGGACGGTTTGAGCTGACGACCGCGCGGCACTGAAAAGCTCAACTATGCAGCTGTGCCCAAAAAAGGTGAACACGGAAAGCTTTCCCTCTCTTTCCCTCTCTTTCCCTCCGTCTCGCTGTCACTCATCGAGTGCACTGCACCTGAATGCTGCGGAGAGCTCCGGTTTCCATGGCAACAGTATCCTGCTCTACGAAGTGCTGAGAGTGGTAGTGCGTTCCTCCATATTTCGAACACACACACAAACAAAAGACTCGTACGATTTGAGCATGAGTTTGTCATATGAAGCCAGAAACTACGAGGAGAGAGAGAGAGAAAGAGAGAAAGAGAGAGAGAGAGAGAGAAAGAGAGAGAGAGAGAGGCGCGGACTGAGACTGAACTAAAAAGAGAAAGTAGTGGGGAAAAAAAACCAAGAAGGCAGCACGGGAGGACAATCCTACTATCTAATTATGCGTTTATTTCTGTTGTGTTTACATGAAAATAAATCCGTGGTTTGTCTTGCCAACATGCTGTGGTTTTTTTTTTCTTTCGTCCCCTTTCTGGATGAAAGACATGCTATCGGCAGTAATTACACATTTCTCTACAGCCTGCCCGAACAGACGTGTGCGTGTGAGACTCTTGACTGGTCTTGCAGGCGAACGCTGTGGAAAAAAAAAAAAAGGGCTCACAGTCAACTTAAACAACGCTCAGACAGGTAGAGCTGAGACATCCACTGTGCAACATTACATCAGCAGATTAGCCGGCATCATCCTGCAAACCTGGAGGCTTCGCTTTTAATTATTCATCCTGATCCTTCTTTCCTTCCGCCTTTTGTCCTTCCATCACTCCCTTAATGCTCTTTAAATCCCCACTCGGCCCCACTCCCCTGGGCGCAGCTCGGAAAACTGACGGAGCTCGGCATGTAGTCGGGCTATACGACAGCTACGGCTACAAAGGCATGTGAAAAGATGATTTTATATAAATATACAGAATACACACATACGTGTGCAGCCGTGACAGCTCTAATAAAACAAATATATAAAACCACACCTTGTGCAAATAAGTATATCAATAAGTTTTTTAATATATTCCATGTTAAGATCCCGACTGAGTACTTGTCACGGCTCGCGCCTCAAGCTTGTGTAGCTCCTCGTTTACTTTGTAGGCTCTCTAAGTACTGTAGGTGCAGGTGTGTGAAGGGGCGGGGCCAGCTGGGCACTGCCTCCAGACTGGCACGTGCACATCATCACACCTTTTTTCCATCCTCCCTCCTTTAACCCCTTTCCTTCTCCATTATCCTTAATAATATTTCCTTTTTTCCATAAGAATTCGCCTCATGTCCGTGTCTCCGTGATGCTACCTGTGCGTTAAACCCTTACAGTACATGATCATCTACTACCTTTTACACGTTTTTTATTATTATTATTGTTTGGTTTATCTTCCACACCGCTTATCCTGTACACTTTATCTTAAACCCCTTTCCTGATGACTTTGTGTAAACCCATTAAAAAAAAAAAAATGGAAACATTCACCAGAGCAACTTACATTTTTATCTTATTCTACACCTGAGCAGTTGACAGTTGATCAGGAGCCCAACAGAGACAACATGCTGGTGTGGGTGGTTTAAACCTACAGTAGGGACCATCCAATCATTAGCCCAACGCCTTAACCACTGAGATACCCCCTCCCCCCGCCCTTACGACCTACCCCTGGACCTTATGAACAGTTATTCAAGTACCCTACTGTATATACCACCATCATGTACATAGATACAGTATATTTGTATTATTATTACATACAACATTGTAACTTGTTTGCTTGTGTTTTGTTTTATAATTCATGATCTGGTTGTAGCATTACAACTGTATGTACAAATGTTTTTAATACAATACTTTTTTTTAATACAACCCTTTTTTTTTTACGATACATATGTTTTTATTTACATTTATTTATTTATCATTGTATATTTTTGAAGATTTTCTATTTCAATTCTATTTTATTCTGAAACTTTGCAACTTGGATTTAAAAATGTAATTTTTAAAAATTTTATTTTTATTTGAAATAAATTTAAATTTTATAATTTTTGAAAAATAATTTTATTCTATTCTACCGTTCCATTTCAGGTCATGGACAGTCTTAAAAGCTGCATATCATACTGTGTATGTGACAAACTTTTAATTTGAATTACTCTCTCCATCTGTAAATTTATCAAATAATGTGGATTTTAATAAAAGTTAGTAAAAATAAAAAAAAAATAGGCGAGGGTCTGCGTGCACTCTATTCTTGTGTGTATGTGTGTGTGTGTGTGTGTGTGTCTGTGTGTGTGTTTGTGTGTATTACCTGCTGCACATCCTGCTGAAATACACATAGCTGCAGACGCTGGTGCAGACGCACTTTGCGGTGTTGCCAGATGTTCTCCAGCTGTCTCTGGTGGTGCAGCACCTCGTGGATGATGTCCAGGACGTGGTGCACGGCTTTCGAGTAGTTGGCGGAGGCCGTCAGCGAATCTGCGCTGCCGGGGGTCAAGGGTCGCTGAAGTTTGTCCAGCAAGGCTTTGCCATCTTGACTCACCTTTTGAGTCGAAAAAATAAGTAAGAAAACGGTTCATTGCATGGTGGTATAATTTGATTAAACTGTGGCTCATTCAGACCCCATTGATTAACACGCGCAGATGTTACCTCGGAGTAGGCCGTGGTGATGTGCTCGTACAAGCCCTGGTGGTGATGGATGGCGTCTTCAAGGTCCTGGAGTTCAGAGGGCAGGTCCACCTCTCCACACGCCTTACACCACGAGTCCACGTTACTCATGTACTGCAGGTATAAGACACACACGCTGAAGATATGAAGACGTCCTCGAGTGCTGTTAAACATCACCTACTGTATAATAACGTCCACTTCAGCACAGTCGCCCCTGACACTCAGAGACACAACACTTAATCAACATCCATTTATTAAAGAAAACATATAACGTCCTCTGCGTTACAATGAAGTGTTAGACCATTTAGTAACTGTTTTATGAATATATTTTTTATGTACAGCACAACAATTATTATAATTTTTTATTTATTTATTTATTTTTTTTAAGTCAAGCATACAGGCAAAAAAAAAACAATTAGGATAAAGTATGTAATAAAGGAAAAATACAGTGGCAAGAACCACAGTGATAAAAAAGATTATCTGATGAAAATAGTTTTAAAAACCATGACCTTTGACCCCCCTCCCTGAGGAAAGGCGAAGCCCCTGTTTCTGAAGCTGAAAGAGAATACATGCATGACAGAGACTAAAATCAGCCTTCAAATGCACTGAGATAGAAAGAGAAAATGCTAGATGGGGCAAAAACCGATGGGAGCAGAACCTCCCAGACAGGAAATCTCACACTGCTGCACCAGACATGATGGAAAGATTCCACCAGCAGGAAAAAAATAAATAAAAACACAAAATAGGGCAACCTCTGCTCTCCTGTTTCAGTGCAGTCTCTTATACAGAGAGCAAACGGTATATAACAGGAGTTCTGGGATCTGATTGGTTTAGTGGGTGCTGACCGGCTGCGTGCAGCCATCGCTGTGACTGTGCAGCTTCAAACTGCCAGCTGAATAAACGACTGCATTCACATCGACACACATATTCTAGTGTTTAATTAAAGAGTTTAAATATGACCACAGACAGACAGATAGATGGATAGATTGACGGACAGATAGATTGATAGATGGATAGTGATACAGACAAGTAGATGTATAGACAGATAGAAAGATGAATGTAGAGGTGGATAGATAGATATACAGACAGACAGATACGCAGACAGACAGGTGGATAGATAAATAGACAGACAAATACAGACAGACAGACAGACATAGATAGGCAGAGATAGGAAGATAGAAAGACAGACAGATACATGGATGTTTTACTTTTATTTTATTCCTTTTTTCTTTTTCTTTTAAAAAAGCTTTCATGGTGGACGGCAAAAGTAAAATTTTACTATAAATGGAAACTTGTAAAATCTTTAAATCATAAAAAGATGACTTTATTTATCTAGCATTTCTGGAAGGAGTCTCCAGTTTCAGTGCCTTCTCATAGTCCAAAGTAAAGCTTTATTATTATCATCATTATTATCATTATTATCATCATCATGTGCTACGCAGTAAATCTGCTTCATAATGGAATCCACATCACTTCACTCTGTAGCTGATTGTTTCTCTGTACACCGTTTTATATCTTATTCCCTTCATATTTCTTTGAATGTTCAGTTTGACTCTGAGAGAATCATACTGCACTTTCTATTTTTTTCTGCAACCGATCCTGATATTTTTTAGGAATATTGCAGCTGTTTAATCGACGATCATTTCTATTTTACAGTACACCCCACTTTCCCATTCGGTGATTAATTAATATGAAGAGCCTGAACATGGCTCAAATGCGGCATACCTCCAGTGGGCGGGGTAGACTGTGACTGACACTGAAATCTGAGCGCACATCTCGTGTTCTGACACTACCTATCCGTAAACTTATATTTTACTTTCTTTAGGGTGTTTTGCTCGTATCACATTACTTACAAAGATTTTATTGCACTTTTGGAAACGAGTTAACGTCTTGCCCGTCACCCACACCTTTAATCTTAACGAACATTTTGCTCTTTCTCCTGGTGTCGAGAAGAGTTATAGAAACTGCATGCGTGTGTGTGTGTGTTTGAACCTGAAACATAACCCTGTCTTTTTTAAAACAGATATATTTCATAAATATCCTCATAACAGAATCATTATCTCATCTTCAGATTTCCATTTAACCTGTTTGACCTGCAGCTGAAACCGAACACACCTAGACCACTGAATGATGGGATCATCTAGCTTTTATTTTTTATTTTTTTAAACACTGAGCTTTTGCTTCTTATTATACCCATGCACAACTGGTGTGTGTGTGTGTGTGTGTTTGTTTTCTCACTTGGTCACACTTCTGATGGAAAGTAGCAGACATTTCCAGCAGCGTGCTCCTCTCGTCCAGCGCGGCGGCGAACGCCTTCCACTCCTGCTCGAGTTGACCTGAGATCTGTTTGATTTGCTGCGACGCGTAATGACCGGCCTCGAGCAGTCGGTTCCCGACTGACATGATGCGGTTGATGTTCACGTAGACATTCTGAACACGGACGAGAAACAAGCATTAACAAGCGAAACGTTAAAAACAGAAAGAGAGAGAGAGGGGGATCTACTAAAATTATTTCATTAGCAAATAAATTTTCATTAAATGTAGTACGTCTAATGACCTTTACAACTCTATGACAGTATGGATTTATAATTTAATAAATTCAAATTCAAATTCAAATTCAAATTTTATTTGTCACATACACAAACATACACAGTACGAAATGTAGTGAAATGCATTTTACGGCTGCCATTGACCCTAGAAGAGAATAGGTATACGGTATGGAGACGAATACGAGAGTGCCGTGAGCTGGGACGCATCCAAACTGGTCATTTTTTGCATTTGGATGACACTTGTATTGAGAGATCTCATATCTGCGCAATCACATCAGCCATGAAAAGCACAAACGCTACGAGGGCAAAATCTCCTAAAGCCGTTCCTGTCGCCGCTTCCCCTCCCCTTCCATTTACTGTCTGGCTTTAACGCAGGAAACGATCCTCCAGAAGCTCCTGAAAGCGTGGATGAATCCATGCGCCTGTGGGACGCCGCGCTCTCACAGGAAGAAGTCTTCAAGTTGTTCATTATCGGATGTGTAATGCATCATCACCGGCATTACTGATACAGCAGTTCTCTTCACCAGAAATGAAGCTCTGAGGGAGTCGAGCCGTCTGCGGCGAACATGACATGGACGCTTCTTCGCTGTCAAAACGTGTTCAGTAAAAGATATACCCCTCTACTGTACACCTACTCTGTAGCCAGAGGTAAAAATACAGCTGAGAAGAAGACACTGCGAGGGTGGATACCTTTTTCGGTGGAAAAAGCATCAACTCGGGATGGTGTGATGTGTGATTTCTTTTCTTGCATCACGTCATGACATCCTGGTTTTTCTTTCCATTTCAACCACAGCTACTTGCAAATGATTTTGCAAAACTATTACAATTAGTTATTTATAATATATATAAATATAATTTTTTATTATTATTATAATTTTTTTTATAGTTCCTGGAACCGCTGTGGAGCATCTACAGAAAGTTACTTCCTTCTACTATTTATTTCACAACCCCCATGTTTAAGTTTTCAGATGTTTTTGTATCTCCGTACTCGGGATCAAAACTCATAAAAGCTACAACTAAACAAAAACCACCACCGCCAACGCTGTACAGTAATACATGGGTGATTACCACCCACTTTTTTTTCTCTTTATACTGCTTGTTTCTTTGCACGGAAGGCACTTAACATCCGTAGGACACTTTTGGGAATTCCTCAGGCGTATTGTATTGACGAACGTGTAAATAAAGCCGAATTTGCATAAACACTCCTTGAAGAGGAGCTGCTTAAAAAGCAGTTTTAACAACACCCTAGGCGTTTGTTATTTTATTTATTTATTTATTTTTTGCTAGGGCATTATCATCATCGTTTTGCGCTGCAGATCCAGCGAGTGGGGATAAGGATGAAAAATGTGGAGTATTACTTTAAAGATGATGTGCAGTGCAGGTTTTTTATGAGCTGCTGCAGAAGTCAGAGGCGGTACAGGCTCGGTGCTTGCTCGACAGCATTTTAAGAGCCTGTGAACTCACTGGGGAGGGGCGGAAAAACAGGCCGGGAAAAAAAAAAAGGTTCCAGCAAGTGCTCCCTCCGAAGGGTCCCTGAGCGTTTCAGCCGTTCATAATGACAACAAGGGAAACCAAACGCGATGACGTCCATCTTAGATGCTGTGATATTCTATCAAGTAGTACATCAAGTGATGGATACTAACGATCGTCCCCATTTACGAAGATGGATATGCGCACGTCTGTTCAGAAAGTGTGCATATCTGACTGGCACGCGGTACCAGTCAAAAGTTTGGACGCACCTAAATCCATGGTGTCTTCCGTGAAAAATAAAACAGCACCCTAGGAGTTTTTTTGCTAGGACATTATTTCCGTCACTTTGGGCCTGCGTCGATTTTTAAAAGTTAAATGACACAAAACTCAGAGTGTGTTTATTTCTTTCCACACTTAAAAAAACAATGCCGAAGGCATTTATTTAAAATACACAATAATCTCGTTTGAACAGTTGATAGTAAGATGTATCTGCTCTGTCTTATGTCTCTGTAAATCCTTCATAACAGCTCTAATCTGAGGTGCTGTTTGTTAATTGGTAATTTCTGAGGCTGGTAACTCTAAATGAACTTCTCCTCTGCAGCAGAGGTATGTTTTAAAAGTCTTGCTTTTATATATATATACATACATACATATATAGTTTTAAAACCTCCAATATTGTTCTAGAAAGTAGGAAATAAATCACAAAACAAAAAAACAAACAAAAAAAAACAATTAAAATAAGTTGTGTCCAAACGTTTTTTTTTTTTGGGTATTGTACTTGTGCTCCTAAGTGTGTATAAATTTACATAAACAATCAATCAAACAAACAAACAAAAAAAGACTAATGTAAATCTTCATTTGATTGACTTTGAATACTTTCATTATTTTTTTTACCGTACGCCAACTTCTACGGCTATATTCATGGCAAGAGTCAGTTTTGTTATTTAATATTAAAACTAGAGATGTTTAAATTTATTATTTTTAAGAAACTACATTTGAATTTACTTGTTTAACAGTTTTAACTTATTTTTTTTTAAATGTAAACAAAATAAAAACAAATTCCTTAAAAGAGTAAAAGAGTTACAGTCCAATAAAACATATTTGATGGACAGCTAGGTTCTGCATGATGAACACTGTGGTGGATTTTTCTCTAGACAGTAAAAATGTGTGTGTGTGTGTGTGTGTGTGTGTGTGTGTGTGTGTGTGTGTGTGTGTGTGTGTAGATTTTGAGTGTCCTATCCTGCATCTTGTACAATATATAGTTTGTTATTTAAGCACTGGTCTCATTCTCATTTATTTTTGATATATGCATTTAAAATTGGTTTTAAATCTGCAAAGGGTATACTCCTTTAATGGGGAAATGGCTTGGAGCGAGGCGAGGTCAGGACCGTACGTTGGATGGTGATGACTCCTGGCCGAGTTCCTGTAATGTCCATTTGTGAACGACTGTTCCAACAGACAGATGCGTCCCTTTCGCAAGTTGGCGACTAGTTATCCATAGATTTTCAAAGAACAGGAACAACTGATATACACTGATATACATGTCATTTACTGATATACAGCCTTCTCCAAAACGTTCGCACCGATCAAACATATTACTGCAGCTAAGAGTATCATCTCAAATGTCAATCAGTTTAACGCCTTCACTGACGAGAAATTTCGTCACAAGTCCTGGTTTGACTTGGCCACCACTCATAAATTTATAGTGGTATAAATAGTTTCCATGTTTGCCTTTAGCTTGAGCGGTCATTTTAAGTCAGAATAGTCAGGAGAATTGAATAAACAAAAGCTTAAAGATAAAAAAATAGGCGTGTACTACAGTATGTTTGCTGACCGCAACTCTTCAAGTAAATACAGATACACAGTAAAACCTCAGATTGCGAGTAACGCGGTTTGCGAGTGTTCCTCAAGACAAGCAAAGATTTTTAATAAATTTTGACTTGAAAAACAAGCAAGTCTTGGTTCACGAGTACCAAGTATCATGTATCACGCATGCGCTTCTTGTTTTGACGCCGAGCGTCACGTGATCACAACTGAGCCAACTGTTTTTCTCTCTCTTGCGCTGCAGAATTGTGGGTAATCGTCTCCCTTGCTGCGCGTTAGTGCGCATCACTTACTAGTATAGTTAACATCTGTGCACGCATGTACTGTTAACTATAACACTGTGACCACGTGTGCGTAAAATATTTTATTTTGTGTCTGTGTGTGTGTGTGTGTGTGTGTGTGTGTGTGTGTGTGTGTGTGTGTGTGTGTGCAGGGCACGTGTGGAGCAAAGGCAAGTCTTATTAGAGAGGTTGAAAATCCATTTTCTAGTCTGCAGTTTGTGCCCTTGTGTGCACGTGCATCATTGGACACTGTGCCACACACACAGACACACACTCTTCTCTACACAGAAACACTGCTCTGTTGTGGATCTTTTCAAAGGTAAAGTGCAGGTTTATTGGTTTGTGCGCTCATGCGAGAGCTATTAGCGAAGTTTCTTGCTAATTTTTCCGATAAAACAGTATTTCCGTTAATATGTGAGTGAGTGTGTAAAACTCAAATGAGAGAGGAGGAAGGTTTACAGTGTAAGATGAGAAGAGGGGAGGGGCTAATTCCTGTTCACCTACATACACACAGACACACACACACAGACACATACACACAGACACATACACACAGACACACAGCACCGGCGCGCATAAACGGAAACACTTATCTGTCAGGATTCCTTTTTTCTTCCTTTTTTTTTTTTTTTTAAGGTTTTGTTTTACTTTTATTTTATATTTTGTGTTAATTATTTTTATGTTTTTATTTTTTTGGGCTGTGAAACAAATAATTTGAGTTTCTATTATTTTTTATGTAAAAATTTGCTTTGTTTTACAAGTGTTATGAAATACGAGCTTACTTCCAGAATGAAGCCAAGCCAAGGTTCCACTGTATTTATATATAATACTGGATATTAGATAAGTCTGTAATCTTACCATACAGTTCATGGCAAAGTGATTGTGCTGGGTCTGGAGATCCATGGCGTGTGAGTGATTGTTGCCAATCTCAGTGTATCCTGCCAGAAACAGGCCTTTGTTGTGCATGATCCAGTCAAACATCTGCAAACACACACAACACAAACACGTTTATCTTCTGTAGAAAGTAGAAAGGTTTGTTAGTCATGTCCGGGTCAGCCTGTTGTGTGTGATGATGTTTGGTTGTGCACAGCAAGAGTGTGTCTCCGGGCAACACCCGTGGGATTAAGCAGGTGAGCCGGATTAAAAATAGGACGCTTGAGAATGACCCGATTCTCAGGAGGAAGGGGAAGAAAAGAAAGAAAAAAAGAAAAATCCCAGTGTCTTAGCAACATGCGAAATCCTGCACCTACTACTTGCATCATTCTCGGCGCTTTATTAGTAAAGGAGCACAAAAACAAACACTACTCTAGACGGCAAACAGAGATAAAGACTATTTTGACGTTGGCCCCAGATTCTGATGATAAGGATAAAAAAAAAGCGACACCTTTAAATTAAACTCGAGAAACACATCCACAAAACACTGCATCATAATGATGCGCTAATAATAGACCCCGGCGCCTGTTGTGTCTCACCTTCTCTGCGTCCTGCTCAAAGAGCCGCAGCTGGAAGCACTGGTCGAGCTGCAGCTTGCGCACGTGCCAGGCCTGGTGCAGGTTGTGGTGAGTACTGTGCAGCTGCTCCAGCAGGGCAGTGACACGCGGCACCAGTCCCTGGGTGTCAGCGTTGGGCTGGCCCTGACCCTGCGCCTCTCTCTGGCCGGGTCCGGAGGGTACCGCGCGGCTGGCGTAGCTCTCGCTGCTCTGGATGCGCTGCAGCAGCCGCTGGCCCTCCGCGTCCACCTCCTCCACGGGCGCCTTCATGACCTTCTTCTTGAGGGCCGCGTGCTCGTCGATCATGCGCCTCGCACCCTCCAGCTCCTGAGGGAAGTCCTTGCGCGTGACCGTGGCCTGCATCTCCTCGAGGCGTGCCAACAAGTGCCTGGCGTTGCCCGTGAACTCCTCGAAGGCCACGCGGATCTCTATCCACTCTTCGTGGTTGTAATCCAGGCTACCCTCGAAGTCGGGTGTGAGCTGGGAAGGGTCCACCACCTTGGACAAGCCCTCCAGGGACACCATGGTGGTCTGAGGGTGAGGGACAGAGACGAGAAAAAACAATGTATATATATAAAAAGAAACACAAATAATCCTTACACACACACTCCAAGCTAAATATGCCGTGTGCCATGTGACTCAGCAGCACCCTTTCAGACCGAGTTAATGACCGCTGAGGTGGGACGGCTATTTTTAACAGAAGGCATAAATCTAATTGAACTAAGCTACTTAGGAAGAGCCAAGGGTCCAGACGAGCTAAAAACACATCGAAACACAGCTTCTCGAGTGGGTGTGAAGCCTTAGGCTGGAGCACAAAAAGGCAAATACTCCGAGCTGGGGGAAAAAAACTATATTCAGACACGCGGTTATATATCTGCGCATTCTGCATACATGCACAAGCCAAAAACACCCCTGATCGATTCCGCACACGTGACTTCCAGCAGGTCTGAGCCGGGAGATGAAGCCGTGAGCTGCTCTCGTGCTGCTGCAGTTTAAATCGAACTCACTCTTACTGCTTGTGGTTCACTTAGAGCGCATGTGAATCTCAAAACATTCTTCCACACTAATCTTTAAGGCAGGCGAGAGCAAAATCTCAGTATCGGGTCTAATACGAGTACCGAGGCTAATCTGCGTACTAGAGTTAAAGGGGTTAGTCTGAGTACGGGAGTTAATGGAGTTATTATGAGTAACGGAGCTAATGTGGCTAATTTGAATAAGGGCTGTAGCTCTCGAATATTTGAGTAATCGAGTATTCTACCAAAAATCGTATTGATTAATCGAGTAATCGGATTAATTGTTTGTTTGTTTTTTAGAAAAATCTACCTTTACTTTTTTTAATGCATACAGCACTTTATCAAAAATAAACATCATTACTCACAAAACAAGGAATAGCTTTAAGTTGACTGAGATGAATTAAGTGCATTACAGTGACATACATTCTTTTTTAAAGCCTTTTCTCAGATGCAGAAACTGAAAAAAAAGGTATTTTACATGACTAAGTATTAAAAAAACTGAGGCACACATTAAAATAAATTTTAATGTAATTTTATCGCTGCCTTCCAATTTTGCAGCCCGCAACAGAACGCCTTCTCAAATCAATACACACTAACTGTTTGCGTCTCCGGCCACTTTGTAGGTGACATCAGCGCTTTGTGTCACGGCAAACAAATAATTGCGCAAAAACATAACGCAAGCTTTTAAAATTAATTAGAGGAGAAAAGAGCTCGAAAAGAGTTCGAGGCAGAAGATTTTGCCTCCATCATGTTTTGTAATCAAATTATTTGAGTTAATCGAGGAATCGTTTCAGCTCTAATTTGACTACTGGAGCTAATCTGAGTACTGGGGTTTATGGAGTTAATCTGTATACGGGAGCTAATAACGTTAATCTGAGTACTGCAGCTAATCTAAGTACCGGAGTTAATCTGAGTATTGGATCTTATATAGTTAATATGAATACTGGACCTAATGGAGCTAATCTAAGTACTGGCATAAATCTGAGCGTCCGACATAATCTGAGTACTGAAGTAGAGGAGTTAATCTCAACTACCGTCAATAGTTGAGTACTGTCGCTAAAGCTAATATGAGTATTGGGGTTTATGGAGTTAATCTGCATACCGGAGCTAATCTGAATATGGGATCTGATGGAGTTAATCTGAGTACCGGAGCTAATCTGAGTACATGTGCTAATCAAAGTACCGGCGCCAATCTGAGTACCAGAGCTAATGGAGTTATTTCGAACACTGGAAGTAATATGAGCACAGGGACTTATGGAGTTAATCTAAGTACCGGAGCTAATCTGAGTACTGGAGTTACTCTGAGTGCCAGACATAATCTGAGTACTGAATTTAATGGAGTTACTGGAGGTTATGACACTAATCTAAATACCAGAGCTAATCAGAGGACTAAATTTAAAGAAGTTACTCTGAGTACTGGAGTTCATGGCGCTAATCTGAGTACCGGATCTAATCAGAGTACTGAATTTAATGGAGTTAATCTGAGTATTGGAGTTAATGGCGCTAATCTGAGTACCGGAGCTAATCAGAGTACTGAATTTTAAGGCGCTAATCTGAGTCCTGGAGCTAATCTGAGTACTGGCGAGAATAGAGCTAATCTGAGTACCAGAGCTAATCTTAGTATTAGAGTTAATAGAGTCAACCTGAGAACAGAAGTTAATTTAAGTACCAGAGCTGATCTGAGTACTGGAGTTAAGGGAGTTAATCTCAACAGAGCAGTTAATCTGAGTACCAGATCTAATCTGCTTTGTTTCTGAGAAGCGCCGTTTCCCCTAAACATGTTAGAAATGAGAGATCAGCGGCTCCACTCAGACTAAGTCTCATTTAATTTCCACAATCAGACACGTCTGTCTAAGCCATTTGGGAAAATTGAAGCACGGTCTGTTCTGCAGAGTCACATAAAGAAAGAGGGAACGATGGAGAGAGAGAAAGAAGGAGGGACAGAGAGAGAGAGAGAGCAGATGGACTGACAAAAGCGAGTGGGCTTCAGCACGGCTGTGTGAAAAGGCGACACTGAGCTGTCTGCCTCTCCTCCTGAGTTCCATTAAATACACACTACAGCTACACTTTCATCTACTGTATACACGCGCGCACACACACACACACAGCCTGACTGCTATACAGTGTGTACATCTCTCTCACACACACACATTTTATCACTATATTACACAGTACATGTCATTATATTACATACAGTAGTATTACATAGCGTGTACATCTCAAACACACGCACGCACACACTCAGAGCGCTCTACAGCAGCCTAAACCAACCCATACAGTATTCACACCCACATACAATCTTATACACCTATACACACACAGCCATACATCACTGCAGCACAGCAACAAGAAAACAGCCTGGAGCGTGCGCGCACACACACACTCTACTACACTACAGCATCTTGCTCAACAAACGCATGTATATGAACAGCATCACTATTCCACAGGAAACAGAAAATAGCCTTCAATCACACACACACACACACACCTCTAGGACCCAGAAACCAACTGGCTCACCACAATAACAAACCATAATCTCTCTTCATCCACACTCAGCCACTCACAATGCGCACACGCGCACACACCGTGATGACAACAAGCTCACTAGAATAATACGCTAGAATGTCTCATCATTTTTACTCTGTTACACACAAAAAACAAAAACAAACAGTACCCAGAGGAAAAACTACTCGCTACAATAACACAAATATCTTTTCCCTCTCATTCTCATCTGCGCTCTCTCTCTGTCTCTCTCTCACACACACACACACACACACACACACACACACACACACACACACACACACACACACCCTTACTTCTACGGCGCAGAAATAATTCAATCACATCAACACGAAGCAAACACACATGCTAAAAACAAAACAAAAAAAAACACCAAAAATGATTTCTATTTTAAGAAACCGTGATGATGTAAGAGGAGCTGCGAGTGACCCACAACGCCTTGAACCCACACGACACCGGGAACGAAACTGGGCATCGGTTTGTAGACGACATGTCAGACCCGTACCTCAAACTCGAACTTGGAACTGCCGAAGTTGGTCCTCTGTTTCTGCCAGAAGTTGTCGGGTTTGATGATGAGCGCGACGTGGATGCAGCAGGGGAACGACTCCTGCAGGATCTTCAGCAGCGGCTTGATGGAGTCCCACTTGGAGCCACGCATGTCCACGATGACCGTGAAGCCATGTTTACATACGTCCTCGCTAGAAGAAGAAAGGAGAGAGAAGAGAGCGCGAGAGAGAGAGACAGAGACAGATCAGTGCTTGCATTACATAACCCACTCAGCATTGTTCCTCCTCTCTCAGGATGCTGCGAGCTGGAAGAACAGAAAATACATCAGGACAGAAAACAATTAATAACGCGCTCCTGTTTTTCATAATGAAGGCAACGAGAAAAAGTAGAAATATATATATATATATATATATATATATATATATATATATATATATATGAGCGGTGTTATATGCTTACCGACAGAGCGTACGTAAATGGGGAGCGTAAACAGCTGGCGGAAACCTTCGCGACCATCTGTGTGCGCCGATAGAAACCCTCGGTCTCGCCCGCTAGCGCATCGCCACTCTGTCAATCACCTCGGGTAACGAGCGCGCACCGAGGGATCGAGCCTAGCCGTCCTGCATCCGCTCCATCAGCAGGCGCGCAATGCAGCCAGTGCAACTGCGACACTGTTTTCCTCTCATGCACTCGCTCTTCTCTCGCGCGCTCTCTCACTCTCTCTCCCACCCACACGCACCCTCACTTGCCCTCCCCAATTCTTTCTGCGTTTGCTCTCTGTCACTCTTAAGCTCTCTCGCTCTCTTTCTCTGCTGATAGGATTAGCTCAGATACTCCATCTCTCTCGCTCTCTCTCGCTCTGGTGTGACTGTGTGGGTGCAGGGAATGGAGCTGAGAAGAGAAAGCGATGATGTTGAGGAGGAGGAAGGTCTGTTGGCAAAAGCTGGAGCGCTGCAGGTTTTTCAGAGTCTGGCCCACGCTCCGGCTCATGCACATGCCGCCTATCTTTCCCTTTTAATCCAGCCTTTTTTTTTTTTTGCATCCCTCAGTGTCGATTCCTTCTCTCTCTCTATCTCAGGTGTTACACTCCTCCATCAGATGCAACCACTCTAACCAACCAATGACGAAACAACCACAACAACAAAGACTATATATAACTACAGAGAGCAGAGCATGCAGCTGTAGTGGCATCGGGCTGATCCAAGTCATTAAAATTATTACATTTGGAGAAGAGTGCAGGTCGTCCCCGACTTACAGACAAGTTCCGCTCCGGGAGCACGTTTGTAAGTCGGATTTAGTCCAACAAAGTGAGTCTTATACACCTTTGACACAGTTTATACAATGTAAAGCATAACAATACACTGACTACGTGCCTAACAAATCAGCTGACCTTGTTTAAATTCAAACTGGGAGGGAAGGACAACGTTTACTGCAAATGCCATTTTGTGAACTGTTTTGTTATTCCCGAAATTAGGATTATTCACCATCAGGAATGCTTTACAGGACAGACATTTGCTATCATTGTGCTCCCGGACTGATTCATTAAAATTGACTCGTTTCTCCCGCACCACCACAAGAACACACGAACAATATACCTGACTTTAGACATTTTATACATTTATGAATACACTGAGAATATTGTATATAATTGTAAATATTGGTACCTAGTGCACTGCATTTTATTCTACAATACACGTGAGAGCTACTTCTGTGATTGAACCCGAAGTAGAACCACATTTATATTGTGATTCTCCAAGTATGACGATGTGCAACAGCTTTGAGACAAAATGGCTTTTGATTTCCTTCACGATTTAAAGACGCAGAGACGACAGGCATTTGACCTGCGAGATTCATCTCCTTAGGCGCGGTTACGGTTTTTGTGGGGAAAAGGGACAAGTCGAGTGAATTGGTTTGCTTTACATTGTTATTCGTGTCAAAAGTGTACTAGACTCACTTTGTTGGACTTAAGAACAAATCTGACTTACAAACATGTTCCCGGAATGGAACTTGTTCATAATTCGAGGACGACCTGCAAATGAGATGAGTGATGATTCCCGTCTCTAATGCAGTAGAATGTTTTCTTTTATTGTTGCTAGTTGGATTTCTCATCTCACACGTGCTCATTGTCGAGTAGAGTTTTTATCATGGTCAGGGTCACATCCTTTTTGAGACGCCAGTTCAACAAGGGCACATACACAATGGCACCTAGGGGAAATCTAAAGCCACCGATGTGGTGTGTGTTTTGGGGAGAAAAACAGGAAGATGGGAAAAACAGTAACCTTCTATCTGTGTTTAGGGACATGCGACAATCTCAATGTTGAAGCCAAAACAGGGAAAATAAACAAAGAGTTTGCGATGAACACGGCAATATACTAAGCTCTTAAAATCCGGGTCATGACATAAAAAAAAATTCCAAAAACCATCTAAAGAGTCAAACTTGTAAACATTCGAGCGCTACAACAGCTAAGACCCGAGCTTTAAAACAAGACTCTGATTGATGCGATGCCGCTAATTACACCGTATGTACTCAGACTAATGACAGCAGAATGCAGCAATTTCGAGAGGTAATGGGGGTGAAGACGGCGTCTCCGTAAAGACACATCCCTAATCACCTGTTTAATTAAAGTAAAACACTGCACACTATCATCACACACACTTCTGGAACAGTGTTGGAAAAGAAAGTGCTGCGTTACTATTAGTTCCATGTTGGAAGAGAGTGATTCCTGTGAGAATAGTGTGTGTGTGTGTGTGTGTGTGTGTGTGTGTGTGTGTGTGTGTGTGTGTGTGTGTGTTTGTGTGTGTGAGAGAGAGAGAGAGAAAGAGAGAGACAGAAGGAGGGAGTACCTGGGGATACCGGCGAGATATGCAATTAGCCTGCGCAGGTCCTCATGTCGTATTCGGTCATGATTGGTGCGTGACGGGAATGTTAAAACCGGACCACCGCGCTTGTCTCTGCCACCTGGTGGGAAGAAAGAGCGATGTTAGAAGAGCGTGTGTGTGTGTGTGTGTGTGTGTGTGTGTGTGTGTGAAAAAAAAAAAGCTGTCAAAGCTTGGTTCTTCAACAAGGTTTGCTGTATCTAGAAATCCAGTGCGAAGGAAACAGATCGGTGACCGCTGAGAGACGTGCGAGAGTCTTTTCATGAGTGTGTCTTTGGCAGAGGACCAGCTCATGACATCACAGTGTTGGTCACTTCAGCGTGCAGACTTTTTTTTCTTTTTTTTTTTAATAAATGCAGCACGTTGTAAATTTACATACAAAATAGGTGAAAAAAAAATTATGGGGGAAAAAAAACTGGTTTGATAAAAAAAAAAAAAGAAACGTAAAACATGGTGTTTGTGGAACCGTTAGTATAAAAGCGATATCGCACTCGAGGTCGTGCTGTATTGCTCTGTCACAGCTGTGCTCTTGTAAGACATTGCTTAATTATTGTGGGGTGTTTTTTTTTTTTTTTTTTTTTTTAACTCGCATCCACCATAATCTATAAATATAATAAAACTTAGATGTCGGCAAAATAGTTTGTGGGGACATAAGACGAGTTATAGAACACTTCAAGATGGATTTTAGGATTTTTTTTCTGTAATTTTTTAAATATTTTTTTCAAATTTGAAATCTATATTGTACATATAATGAAACAGTGAAAACTATAAAGTCTGTACATTAAATATATTTGCAAAAAAATAATAATTTTGGAGGACATAAGATAAGTTATAGAACACCAAGATATTTTTCAGAATTTCTGTCTGTCTGTTTGTGCAGGGATCACGTAAAAACTACTGAAGAGATTTTAATGCGGTTTTCATCGATGTATTTGGCAGAATTTGAGGTAACATATAGACTTTGTTTCATCGCAATCAGCCCACAGGAAAAGAAGATATGCTACTATGAAATTTAAATGAAAAACACTCTTATTTAAAATAAAAAATAAAAAAAAAACATTTTAAAGAGTGTACTTTTATGACCACAGATGGCGCTGGACGTATTTAATACTTGCTCGTAACTGATACAGAACAAGAAATCTTTTTATTTTTATTTTTATAAAAATAAATAAATTCAAAAAACATGGCGCTTAAAAAAAATAATTAGTTCAACAGATGGCGCTGTATCGCTGTACATTAGACGCTTATGAGTGTACAATCGAAGTCTACTTTATAAACACGATCGCGTGCCTTCATTTCGCTCATTTACCGCAACACATAATTTATTTTTATAAATAATTAAAAAAATTCAACAGATGCCGCTGTCCTTTTTTTATGCGCTTATGAGTCTGCGATTGAAATCTACTTAATAAACACAAAGAGGATCTCACGCCTCTACTTCATGTTCTCTATAGGAAGGAATAAAATGTTCAATGTTTAAACAGCTTGCAAAAAAAACGGATGTGTAGGATTCGCTTTGTGATTTGGATAATAATCTCGCTGTTTTGATGAAAGTTTTGTCGCTCTTATTTGACTTGGTTTGAAATGCACATTTTCAGGGAATTAGTTTTTTATGATTTTGTAAATATTGTTTATTGGATATTTTTGTCGTACTAATATAACAGGGGTCTGCAACCCGCAGCTCTGGAGCCGCTTCTGTCTCTTTCATTCCACTGCTGCGGTTCCCTGCGGTTTCGCAAAAAATAAATAAAAATAAAATGAGTATTAAATGTAAATTTTTTATTCTTAGTTTGTCAAGTTTTTTTATGTAACTCTAGATTAAAAGATTATGGTGATCTTGTTACATTAAAGTAAAATGCGTTTAAATTATGGAATAGTTAACCAAGCTTTTTAACCCCAGGTTTTATTCAGGTTGACGGCTGACTGTAAGCATTACATGTAGTACATGTCGTAAGCATTTCACTACATTTCGTACTGTGTATGACTGTGTATGTGACAAATAAAATTTTAATTTGAATTTTGAATTTGAAATTTGTCGGTTTGCTCTAGGTAGATGGTTCAAGTTCGGCTTTTTATTTCATAAATACGAGGAGGACGCTAATACAACACTGAGTATTTTATTTGAAAGTAACCTTTAAACCCAGCGTCTTTTTTTCCCCCTGTAGTTCATAATGTTTGCGTTGCATGCAGAAATAAGATTTCGTTTTTTCCCTGTAGCAGTTCATTGATTACATAAATGCAACACACCAGTTTTTTTATACATTGCATAAAGGTAGAAACAATATGTATGCAGTGTTATCTTCATTTTGGATGTTGAAAGGGTTTCGTTTCTTTTCTGTAGGAAACGGGTCCACATGGCTCTTTAAGTGTTTACGGTTGCCGACTACTGTACTTTACCTACTTATTATTAGACTTGGCTTACAAACACGCATTTTAAATACCAATTCTGGTTTGTGATTGGGCTGTTTGTTTGTTTGTTTGTTTGTTTGTTTTTTTGGGGGGGGGGTATTCCACGCGGACGCGGCTAGTAATAAATACTATCCAATGACAATCTACAGGAAGCAGCTGAAACGCGAGGTTGTGCTTTTTCTGGACCTTCATCCCTTTTGTTATTTCTTCTTCTTCTCCTTCCTTCCTTCCTGCCTGTTTTAAAAAAAAAATCCTGTACTCAGCACTCAGGCTCAGTAAAGTGTGAAGAGAACTAACTCAAGCATAACGAAGCGGACCTGCCAGGAAATCCCAGCAGATCTTCCTCAGCCACAAAGTGCTGAATCTATTTATCAGTAATTGGATCAACAGTCTTATCCACTGGAACAAAAAATAAAACAATGAGTGATATTATATCTGCATGCTGTAACATTGCAGAGTCTTCTCACACACACACACTCGTGACTTTTCCATACGAGCAATGTTGGTAAAGGCTCGCTCGTCTCCGCGACCAGTTTTTCCTCTCGATGGCATCAGCGGATCCACACCTGACAGTTGCGCGTCTCCATGGCGACGGCCGCTCACTTGGTTTCCTGTCTGTGCTTGTTATCTTTTTTTTTTCATCTTGAGTGTGTGTCTGAGCGCACACACGGGCTTCGCGTTAGACATTTCTCGTTTTTCTTGATTGATTGGAGCCCTTGCGGTGAAGCTAAAGCACGTATAATCCCTTCCATCCTCAAAAGCCTGCGAGATGTTAACAAAAGCTCCTGCTATTCCGAGTCAGAAGGTCACTGCAGGCAGGCTGTGTGTGTGTGTGTTCTTTGTGTTGTGTGCCTACGAGGCATTTCAGAGAAGAGCTAGGTTGTTTGTTTGCCGCTCCTTTTTTTTCTTTCTCCATCAGACCGAACAAGACGAGTCAGTGTGCGTGAGTGAAGATTAACGTTGAAGGATTTGGCGTGGCCCTGATTGGCTTTGCCTTACTGCTGGAACCACCCATGGGTTCACCAGGTTATAGAGAAGGTGGGGCAAATGTTATAAAATAACATTCTCAGAAAATCGCCCTCTCATCTGTGCTAATTCTAAAGTTTGCTAGTCCATCCATGCGCGCCCGGTTTCTAGCAGGCTGGCTGTACAAAAAGGTTGACGGAGCAAAAGCACCAAACAACATTATCCAGACCAACATTAATAATGTTTGTATTGACAGACGTTAACTGCTGTAACTTAACGCTGTGTCCGACTGGAAATCATAACTCATCATACTCGAAAAAGAAAAAAGAAAAAAAAGAGAAACGCAACTTGGGATGATCTCCTTAATCCTGAGATCCTGCAAGATCTCCAAAGTGATTAAGAGCAGTTTTTGCTGATCTGACATGTTCTTCATCTTTATACTATAAACACACAATTATGAGCTTTAGCTCGGGATGTATTCCATTTGTTAACTCCATAATGTTGCTTTTTTGAGGAGCGTACACACACTACCGCTTAAAAGTTCGGGATCACATTTGAAATCAAAATAAAAAATTAGAAATATTAGAATTGGAAATATTGATTTTGATGGAAATGACGAATGTGTTCAATAGTTGCCTCCATTTCAAATAAATAAATAAATAAATGAACAAACAATTTTTGCAGCGATTATGTATTCTATCTTTTGATATTTCTTCCCATACTTCATGGATCATGTCCCATAAGATGGATCGGCTTGGAGGAGTCTTCCTCCGTACCATATGGCCACGTAAACAGCTCAATAGAGTTCAGATCCGGAGTCCGCGCCGGCCGCTCCATTACAGTGAGAATTCCGGCTTTAAACATCTTTAATTGTTTGTAAAATGGATAAAATTCTTTGTGAATGGCATGAAAACTTGTTTTCTATGGAAAACAAGGAAATTTTCACGTGACCCCAAAACTTTTGAGCGGTACGCCATTTAGTTTTACGCACGCAAAACCCGGTATATATGTAGAGCTCGTTCAGCCGAACAACTTTCCCATTGCATGTCCTGGGCTAAACTCAACAGGAAGCCAGTTATTTTGGGTCGTTTGCAAAACGCACCCAATGGATTTTGATATACTCCTAGGGGATTTATACGATTGCCACCAAACTGGGCCGACGTGATCGAGGATGCAAATCTGTAAAGGGATTTTACAACTTTGTGTTGTGCCATTATTTTAAGTGACATCATAGTGTGATGCATTTTTTCCAGCTTCTGGGGCTTTTTGGAGATGTAAACATAAAATTTGTCACAATGGTATTGGTATGAACCCTTTAAATGCATGTGCCCAGTGTGCCCATTGTCTTTCTGGAGCATTGGTGCTTGTGCCCGGTTATCGCTGCTTGTTCTTTGCTAATCTTTAGACACTTTGTAGCCTGTTACAGTGAAACATTTGCTTAAATTTCTTTGATTTATTTTAATATGAAGAAGTGAAGTGTAGACGCAAGCCTTTCACAGTGTTGTAGATAGACAGACGGATAATCTTGTAAATAAACAAATACTTCATGTATCGATACTGTATCCCAACGATGCAAAACATTAGATGCCCTGCGATGTAGACAACTGTAGACTTCAGACAGTTTTCCTTAAGTCGCGATGCACTTTTTAGAGGCTTCAGCAAGTTTTAACATGGAAAAATGGAAAAACATATTTCGCTCCAGAAAAGGAAAACACAATTTTTTTTTGTTCTTCTGTGCATTCTTTTTTTTTTTTTGTAACAGAAGAGAGAATCTCAAGTAGTAAACTCGACTCTCGAATGTGCAGTGAATTTCCCGAAATATTCCCAGCTCTACCAGACTTGATAAGTTACTATTTTCTCTCTACCAGCACGTGCTCAGCGGGGCCGCTGTGTTTAGGCGTTCGCCTTTTTTGCCCACTTTATAACAGAAATATCTCCATGTTTCACTTCGGGCCACCTCTTTGGTGCTGCCATCACTTCGAGTCTGCTCTCTGAATAAAATGAAGAGAAAGCGCTCCGGCTTCTCTCGCTGCCTGAGAATCACTTGATCCAGCTTTGAGCAGCTCGTATTACGAACTCTCTCGTTACGTTGCACACGTCAGTGCTGTTCGCGTTGTGTTTAAAGACACAGATTTCTATACGGCAGAATTTAGCTAACAGACATTCACATATTAAATGACAGATTATTTCAAAATGTCGGTATAGTACAGTTTAGGGCTGGCTCCAAGGTATGATAGCAATTTACATTAAACGCCTCTAAGAAGGCGGTAACCTGCACGCTATGCAAGACGGAGCTTTCACGGCATGTCATGCACGAACACTTAAAAAGAAAACATGTTGGTGTTACGCATGGCGAATCTCTTCATCGTGTAAAAGTTTTATAGTTTAAGTGCTTTTGTTTAAACTGTTTGCTAACTTCGGGACAGTCGCGCTAGATCTGTTCACGTGCTACTCGCTATCATAACATTGCGCAATCACCTCATGAGCAATAATGAGTAGTTAAATGGCGCTACTTTAGATTAGCTTAATTTAAACGGTGCGAATAACAGTAGAATATTACATTTAGTGATTGTTGTGGTTTTCAGCAAATGCAAATAACAGTACATTTGTGACTATTAGCTTTTTGCATTTCTACAATTTTTGTTTATAGTCCACTACAAAGTTAACTTGTAATTTACTGTGGTTTCACTTATGCATACATAATTTTATTATACAAAATTACATTATTTTAGCTGTTTATATCTTAACAACTGAATATATCAGTGTATTTTTTAACTATATATATAGGCTATTTATTTATACTGTATATATCATATACTACATTTCATTTAAGGTTTAAAAGGTCAAAATTAAAGATTATTAAACTCTATATGTGGCTTTTGCATTTTTAAAAGTTTATTTTTATACATTAATAATACCTTGATTTATGTTTTTTTTAATAATTATGAGCAAAATATCAAATTAAAGAAGAGGTTAGGTTTTATCCGATTAATCGATTAACCGAAAACATAATCGTCCAACTAATCAATTATCAAAATAATCGTTAGTTGCAGCCCTAGTACAGTTTGAGTAACGTTATACTGTGCAACATGAGTGTGAGATAGCGTTGCTGTTAATGGATGCATCCTGTCAGGAACTTAAGGGCAATAAAGGAAACTCTTGTAGTCGTAACACATAACATAAAGACAACTATACAATGACTATATCGCTTTCGTATAAGATTCACATGCAAGAGTATAGCAAGACAATCGCATTTTAGAGTAGCATTTCGGCGTGCGTGAGAGCCGCCTGATTTCTTTAGTCGCCTAGTTCTTTAGTGGTTTTAGTTTATTGGTTGCAGCTTCTTTATAATCGACAGGAAATAATATGAGAATGAAACATGCTGCATTAGTTGCTTTCCAGGAAATAAAAATTTTACTTATAATTTGTGCAACGTTGTTTAGAGTATTTATAGTAAACAAATCATCAGTACTACACAAGTACATTTTCTGAAAAAAAAAAAAAAAAGTGAGTGGAGCTTGCCCTGGCAAAACTCGATCCTCTGGGACTTTTTACAATGACAGTCTACGGGATCGGTTGCTAAAGTGCTCTAAAGTGATTGCTAGGGCGTGGCTTTGCGGCCTCACAATAACCCTGAGAGAATGATTGGTAGCCTGAGTATAAAAAGCCCCCCCCCTCCATGTCTCTATGACGATGGGATTCATAGACGTTACCACAGCAGGGAACGCGCCTGTGAGCACTTCCTGTTTCAGTAACGACTACCTTATATGCACCATTATATGATAATTAAGGCAAATTTGGGCACAACTTATACCCCCTTGCGGGGTGCATAAAAAAAGGGACTTTATTATCATTTTTTGATAAATAAATAAACAAATAAAAAGCCTACAAGATAATACAAGTGATGCTTTGCTTTACAAGCACCCCTAATAAATAAAACACTTATTAGCGATGGTGGTAGGGCGATTTTGATTTCTTGTGATCGGCCCCAAAAGCCCTGATCCGGCCACCAGGGGATTAAGCGCAGCCAATTAATAAAACTTCAGTTAAAGCAGCAGGTAAAATATGAAGAACAAACTTTATCAGCTTTACAACTTGCAGTAAAACTTTAAACGTTTTGGATTCATCGGGTTAATCCATCCGTCTTACCCCCGCAAAAAAAAAAAAAAAAAGATAATAAATAAAGGGGGTGAGGAAGAAAACTCTTGATGCTGGATCTGCAGTTGAGCTGAGTGGATGAGGTAAACGCTTGTCATTAGCGCAATAAAGCCTTCGCTTGTAAGTGATGTAATGTGAGCACTTTGGCACAGGTTACGAATGCTGTGCTGGCATTTCATTTCATTTCTCCCATCTCTCTCTCTCTCTCTCTCTCTCTCTCTTTCACACTCGCGCAAGGAACATCCGCTTTGTAACAGAGGGAGTAATAATAATTCTAATAATAATAATAATAATAATAATAACACTGCAGAGTCTGTATAAGTTACTATTTTCTCTCATTGAGGTGTTTATAGAAAGAACAGTCTCTTTTATCAGGAGCCTGGAGTTCAGAGAGAAGGCCACGCTCGCTTTGTGTTATGGCTAACTCTGACCAAGCCGAGACATTACATCATGCCGCCTGAATAGATGAATGCCAGCGCTATAGTGGTAATCGAGAGGCTTTAAAAAAAATCCCAGTGGGCCAGTAATGGAGTGTGCTGTTCTGCATCATGTAACTCCGAGGACTGAAAAAAAAGAAGAAAAAAAACGAAGGCCGCTGGCGTGATACGCGCTCGCTGCGTTCACCTGAGCAGCAAGGCAAATCCATGCTGCTTGTTTTGTTTTTCGCGGCTTTGCACAATAAAAACAGACATGATTTTAAAAAAGGATTATATCACAGTTCTGACGTTAACTCCAAGCATTTTCTCCCAACACGTTTTTTTCTTCTTTTTTTTTAAGCAACTTGAAGAAAAGCAGCTCCTTCTCATGCGTGGTGCATCGGAGAAGTGTTCAAATGAGATGAGATCAAATCCTGAAGAAGTTTCAGCTACCGCTGGACGGAAGACGAAAAAAGATTGATTTTTGGTTGTGTTCCCTGAGGGAGAGGAAGAGTGTTAGTCTCTCGCCCACCTGTCAATCACAGAGATGCGAAGCCAATCCCGGGCATCTACTGTATGGCTACGTTTACATTACCAGCCTGAATTTCTACAATATTGTGATAGAGACCAGGTTTTTTTTTTTTTATGGCTTTGTGGATCAGATAGGAGTCACTTTCATATGTGGTCATAGATCAGATTCACTATACTCAAGATTTAAGAATTTTATTTGTACACGTACATGGTTGAACAAACAATAGTAAAATGTAACTTTGCCTCCAGACTGTGAAGATTTTTAAGAAATTAAAAATGTAAAAAAAAACACTAGTAATAATAAGAAGAAATGTGTACAAAATAAAAATAAGACGACTATGATTTTATACTGTATATATAAAGGAAAGCTTGTATAAATATTTTAAAGTATTTCCTTATTCATCCCACAGTGGGAAAAAAAAATATTTTAATACTACATTTATTGCTATATGTTATCTATTGATACATATGATGATATCCTGATAACAATAATAATATTATATTAATAAAAAATACATCATACTGTTTTTCTTTTCTTAACTTTTAACAGAAACCTTCAGATGCTGTAAAAAATATAAAATTTTGCCTAATAAAGTTAAACTATAGACGCTGGTATTTCTGCTACATGAAAGAGGCTTGTAGAAACTGATGCCAATTTAAAAATCTGAACAAGATATCTTTCTAATCTCTTTAATCTTCCTTTACTGATTGTAACCATTACCTTCTTTTAAAATTATTCATATGGACTAAAATAAAAAATAAATAAAAAATACGCCAGTCTCATATACTGTATAAAGGGATTCTCTTCTTTCTAACTAAAGCTTAACTTCTAGCATGATGATCAGCTTCGGCTCCAGCATTCGCACGTCCTTGACTTTAATTATAACCGACACGACGTGCTGGAGTCGAACCAGCGGCTATTTTGCAAGCTGGTAATTTCATTACTTAATGACAGTATGAGTTTTTATGCACTGCTGAGATCAGAGTATAATAAATAAGACTGTTGCTGGGAGAATCGCCTCAACGTGAAATCTTAAAAACACTAAAGCGCTCGTGCAAGCTTTACATTGTGTGGTGGAGTTTTTCCCTCTTCGATCTCGAGTTTAAGGACGTGTCCTGTGAGCTTCTCCACAGCAGCTGGTATAATGATTGTGCCACATCGGAATTACTGTATTAACATCTTAGCGTGCCGATACGACGCTCGTCTAAGAGCCATCGACGAGTCACAGGACGGCGTCGCCGTTAAATAGGAACGCAGGAGGATGGAGGATTCATGCAGGAGTCGAGTCCGTCTCAAGGATGTCCGTTTGACATCTCGTTACTGTCTTGTCAAACGAGGACACCGTATGGACGGAAGGACAGCTTCCAGGTTTACAGACGGCCAGAAATATGCAGATGCCCACCCATCACACCTGTCCAACTGTCCAGAACGTCTCTGCATGCTGTCACTTTGCATTTCTTTCTTCAGTGAAATTAAGCAACAGCATTGAACATACATTATGTTTAAGTAGAGCATCATGATAACTAGGGCTGTGTATTGGCAAGGGCCTCACGATGCGATACGTATCACGATACATGGGTCACGATACGATAAATCACGATATATTGCGATACAATACATATTGTGATATATTGCAATAGTTTGTATTAGTATGTGTGTCACATTATATTGACAACTTGATAAAGTAGGCAGACGAATTAAAATTCCAATTCCAATTTATTTTCCATCCATTCCAATTCATTAGAACGGCACAGTGTGATTGAAGTCCATATTGTTATAAAACACAACACTTAAACATTCAACTAAAATGTTTATGCCACTAAAGTTACATATAAATTAAATAAACAATTTCTAAACTAAAATAAATTTAAGCAAAAAAATTTAAGTTCATCAAGTAAACATAAAACTGGAACATAATGCTCTAATATGAGGTATTCATTGTCACCAAACTGTTAGACCAAAAACTCTCTTGCCTCCAAACTATTAGAAACTTAAGTGTAGTATCGATACTTGAGGTTTGACTATCGATACACTATCGTAAAAGAAATTATCGCAATAGTTAGATGTATCGATATTTTTGCACAGCCCTAATGATAACGTGAAGCAATTTCACACAACGGTTTTTCATTTTCACGCACGCCTGATTCCTGCTCACGCCGTAAACTGAACGTAGTAATTTTCCCGTCTATTGTTAGAGCAAAAAAAAAAAAAAAACGTACATGTGATTATTTATACATGTACGTCAAATGTCATTTAAACTGGAATATTAAAGTCTTAAATGTACCATTTGCATTCAAACATACTTATCAAAGGCTAACCGCAAATAACTGGACAAACAAAAAATGTATATCACGATGTATACAATTAATTGCTACTACTCAAACACTAACAAAAAAAAATAATAATAATCCTCTCGAATAACATACAATATTAAAAATAAATAAATAAATAAATCAATAAAAACATGCTGGCTTAAACAATTAAGGTTCTGAAGGTCAGGGGTTCGAGCCCCAGCACTGCCACTGTTAACCCTATCTGCTCTAGGGGGCGCTGTATACTGACTGACCCTGCAAGATAATATATGGATATGTGGAGAAAAAATAAAAATAAAATAATTATTTCACTGTCCTGTAAGGATCATGTGACAAATTATAAAATCTTATTGAAGAATAAACGGCTATGTAAAGAATATGCATGATTCTTAGGCACTTAGTATTCCAGGCATTTAATTTAAAGGTCCAATATTTTACTATTTATTTACCAAGTTAACACAAGTCTCATAGCTCCCCTTAAGTGTGTGTGTGTGTGCGTGCGTGTTAATGCTGCAACTGAAATACCCTTCAGATAATGCATTGTTTAAACCTTCAACTCCTATATATTTCACTCCTTTTCCAAACACACCGTTTCAGTGTCAGTTTCTCCTGAGCCACGCCCACCAGACAAGCTTGGGAAAGGGGATCTTTTTATATGAGGTTACAATAGAAATGAAATCTAATTGGCTTGTTTATAAACACTGGACAATTTAGAAAAAGAAATTAAGAACAAGAATGTTTTTTTTTGTAAAGTTTTTTTTAACACACAGGCGCACACCAGAGACCCATGTGCATGTCGAAACATAAGAAAAAATAAATAAATTTGCCATCACATGTCTCCATTAGGTTTATTACAAATTATTTTAAGGTAACTCCCGTCAAACATCTTACACACACCTTCGCATTCAATTGTCTTTTTTTTAATGCATTTGAAGGCAATAACGCTAAAGGCATTTAACCTTTAACCTTTCCTCAGAGCAGTCCATGTAGACTCCAAGGTGCTTTTAATTATGAACAGGAATCACCCGAGGACACTTTGATACATCATCATCACGATACCCCGGTACTGATCCGATTTGTACTGCGATTCTACAAGTATCATGATTTTATAAAATATCAGATTCAATAATTATATACTGTTTTATTATTATAGCTTCAACTTTAAACAATCTTTAAAAATAATTTGCTCGTACCACAGAGGATTACTATGCTGCCTGCCAATGTGTGAATAGTTTAGAGCAGGATTATAGAGGAACTGCAACATTTTACAATTTCAAATGCAAACAAAATAAATAAATAAATAAAAAATTTTGAAAATAAATACATTCGTATGCCATAAATACAACGTGGCCATAAATAAATTGCGTTACACTGTTCTCGCTAGAGCCAGTTAAAAATCATAGCGTTTGCACAGTTGCAATTTTCCAGACGGACTGACCTTCACGCCTTATAAAAATGTACATTGTTACTTTGTCATCTAAAAAACAAGCGTTATTTTGTAGTTTTGCTGCCTTCAGCATCGAAGAGAATAAAAATAATAAAAAAACATTGAATCAGAAGGTGTGTATTAACTTTAGAGCAGTACTGTATGTGTTGCGATTTTAAAAAAACCTACCTGATAAAAAGGCCACTTTTTCCTTTAAAATGGGCAAAACCTCCATCGCCTTCATTTCTTCGTTTCGGCGAAAACCTGAAAAACAAAAAAGGAACAGATTGAGGACAGCCGCACCATTTAGCATAAATAGTCTGAAACTTAGGTGTTAGGAAAAAAATAATAATAATAATTAACAAATGAATAAATCTTAACACCTATTTAATACAGCGAGTTAATTCCATGTCAGACAATCCTTAACAAGCTCAGCGTTATCAAGCCGGGAAAAACCAGCAGCACTTGCTGTTTATGATTCACTGACTGGCTCCATTTGTTAAAGGCTGAGCTGGAAAGGTTAGTCATTACCAAACCCCCGGAGTGGATACGTGCTCGCCGCGGCTCACTCGGGTCGAGTCGGGTCGAGTCGGGGCTGTGACTCATATCACAGAGTCACACTCACTCGAACGGTGGAACTGACGAGCTGCTAATAGCTATTGTACGCTCTGAGAGAGAGAGAGACGGTCTGCGCTTTTAAATGCTATACAAGTGTTGCTTGTATGAGTGAGGGGGTAAAAAAGAAAAAGAAAGAAACAAAAATGACAGATACAGATCTTAAACCGTTCACTTCACTCCTGTAAGGCTGATGGTGCATGAAATACGCTGGGAAAGACGAGACGAGATGAGACGAGACAAGCCAAGCCTTCTATCCCCACAACACAGGGGAAGGAGAGAGAGAGAGAGAGTCAGCTGAGAGAACGTTTTTTATGAAAAAAAAAATAAAAAAAAAACAAGTTCATGTCATTTTCAGCTGACATGCTGAAATACCGTTTGCACTTTTACGGTTTCCTGCTTTAAAAACAGCTCTTCATAACAATTACAGCTGATCAGACGGCGATTTAAACCTGGCATTATGCACCGATTTTGAGAAGGAAAAAAAAGGGTTTCTTTTTATATCAGGATTTCAGAATAAATCTCTTTAAATCTTGAGTTATTGCTTTGAGCAATGCTACAAACTGTGTGTGTTCTGTGTTCCTCCTGGTTCTACAAGCCAGGGATACACACTGCTTGACCGGATGCGTCATCTCTCATCTGAGTCTCAACACCAGGTAGAGAGATATAGCGGATATTGTAGTTTCAAGTACTGTAGTTCTCCTTGTGCATGAAACCGGTGATGTCACTAATTAGTTCTGGATGAGGAGTTCTGCTAATTAATAAAAAAAAGCGGAAAAACTTAAAACTTATTTAGCTCCTGAAGCCGTGGTCTAAATGATCTGCAGATCTAAAACCTCAATGATAAACAAACAAAAAAAAATGTTGGTGAAGAAAGCAGCAGAAGTCAAGAAACCAACCGTCTTCTGTACACGATCTTGGGAGCATGGATTGAGACGTCTGGGAAGTTTCGTAAAATAAACGACTGACTTCATACCAAATTTGTTTTCTTTCATAGCAACTTCTTTGCATTAAAATAACGAACTAATGTTATTTTCTTGACTGTGATTCTTGTAAAACAAAAAAAAATTGAGAATGTCATCAAAACATTGAATTTTTTTTTTTTATTTATTTTGGACTTTTTTTTTTCTCTTTCTACTTTCAGCATCACAGACAGACAGAGAGGAGCAATCTGTTGATAAGCGAATGAAGTGATGTACAAGGTTGTAGCCGGTGCGAAAAGTGATCACGCTGCCTGTGCTATTGGGGTTTCTTCACTGAGAATGTGTTTTGTTTTTTTTTCTATAAAAGGCTATCACCTCATTTTAACAGAAAAGATGTCTGTTGGTTGACTCGCTTTTTCTATCTGTAGTTCCTCTTAAAGGAGATTCTGGGAAAAAAAAGTAATAAAAAAAATAAATAATAACAACAATAATAATTTCTCCTGTGTGACGTTGTCCCACAACGAACACAAAGCCAAATTGTCCTTTTACCACAAACGTAAGCAGACATTCAAGAGATCACAAAGACGCCTGCAGTTCTCTGTCTATTTTGTCTTTTATCTTTGAGAAACAATTCGAACAGGGTTGGATTAAAAAAAAACATGTCTGATGAAAACGACTCTCTGTTTAAAAAGAATAAAGTGAGTGAAGAGGACGAGGTGACAGCGATTTTTTTTATTATTTATGAACAAAAATTGAAGGAGGAGAGAAATTTATCGCTTGACTGCGGGACTCCGGGATAAATTCTGAGACTCATAAACGCTCATCACTTAATAGTGAAAGTGCTGAAATAAAACCCAACAGCCAGACGGCAGGACGTACATCTCCATCTATCAGTGAACAGAAGCAGGCGTAGCGAGTGACGTCTCTCAGTTTCTGTACCTCATTTCTCTCTCTCTCTCTCTCTCTCTCTACAGCAATACAATACAAAATACATGCAGCGCCGTCCGCTGGAAACTGACGAAACAAGCACTGATGCTGGATTTAGTGCTCCAGTTACATTACAGTAGAATATCGTAAAATAAATCATATAAATTTAAATCCATAACAGCAACAGGTGTAAAGCAAAGTGATTACAAAGCAACACAGCTTCCTATAAAATACAGCTGCCGTGAATTCAGCTAAAAATACAATACCGCAGGCTTTCATACACTTCCACTTAACCCTGTACCGCACACTGCTTGTTTATCTTTTACTTGTTAAAAAAACTTCTACTTTTTCTGTATTTGTAGGAATTTGGTTGAACTAATTATAATTGGACTTAATAAAAATGATGATATTTAACCCTTCCACACTCCTTTTCATTTTAATTTTTAGTTTATTTTATTCTTTTGATTTTTGAACAACACTGCACATTGTTAAAGCGCTGTGTTAATTGTTTACTCCTGTCCAGTAGGTGGCACCAACTGGGTATAACATCTCTCAGTAGTAAAAGAAGAAATTTTAATCTTGAGAGTATTTAGCAAGTAGTCTCCGACTTTAGAACAAGTTTCCGTTCCAGGAGCATGTTCGTAAGTTGGATTTGTTCTTAAGTCCGACAAAGTCTTATACACCTTTGACACGGATATACAATGTAAAGCATACCAATCCACTTGACTAAATCTCTGTCGCCTTTCCATATACTGCCATCATGTGGCCAAAACCATAAACACATTTTGTTTCATAGCTGTTTTCCACTGTATTGGACTGTGAACTGTATTGGATTGTTTATCATCAGAAGAGCTTTACACGACAGTCATTTTCTATAATCGTGCTCCCGGACTGATTCATTGAAACCGGTGAGGGCGACTTATTTTCCGCACGTGCGCACGTACACACACACACACACACACACACACACACACACACACACACACACACAAAATATATCGGGACTTTTTAATGACGTTTTATACATTCACTTACACATAGAAAATATTTATTAATCATATCTGCGGGAAATTCGCATCTCGGGAGTCTGGGACTTACTGTTCTTTGAGGAAGACAAAAAATCTAAATAAATTGATTCGATGAATCAAATCCACCAACAAAATCAATTGTTGGAGCAGAATCAATTTAAATCACACAAGCCTATTATTTATCTATCTATTAAAATGTTTTGAAAAATTCTCTTGCATTTTTGTTAAGTGTGCATGCTGCCGTTCCTGTTATGCAACATTACGCAACACTGGCAAGTCTACAACAAATATTTCATTTGAACAAGGGAGGCGTGACATTTTTCTTTCGGCAGTTATTGTTAAAAAAAAAAAAAAAAAAAAATATTATTCCACATGTAGTTCTTGCAGCTTATAATAATATCCTGTCTATTGTTTCAATCAGGACATGAAAAAACACTAAGGCATAAAACACAAACGATAACCACTTTTCATTTAAATTATCACAGTATGTGCAGTGGAGTCGATAGAAAAGTCTTTTTACTCTTCAAAATGTAAAATATAGAAACCCTGAGTGCGATCCAAAATTTTTTTTTTATCCTAGTATTCCTTTTTTCCGTTGATTGTCAGGTCTAGCATTTTACACTGAAGCCTTGAAGATGCTGACTGTTTTCACCATTCTGGACAATAAAATACATTTGAATCGAATCACTGCTTCAAATCTCATCCAGTTCTCCGCCTCACCCTGATGACACACACACGCACTTCTCTGATCGCATCCCAGTAAATGGCAGATCCCCCTGATCGCTTCCTTAAACAGCTCAGAAGACCTTTCCTGACCATGTTTAGACTGCGTTTTAGTGCGGTATCTGCTGGTCTTCACTCCTCGACGTGTCTCTTGTGTGATTTACTCACTGAGCACATAACACTGGCTCTGTTTTGCAGCAGCAATCTAATCCTTGACCTTGCATACCAGACCTCAAAGAACCTGGATTTACATCATTTCTGCCTTACTTCAGATCTCAAAAACCCACGCTTTCGCTTTCAGGATGTCTGGCCTGTGCGTTATGTCTCAGTGCCTCGGTGTCGCAGCACCACAATGAGGGAACCAGCTTGTTCCTGAAGTCCAAACAAACAGATTCTGGATCTTTATTGGCTTTTAATAGTGTCGGACCCTTTTCTCATTTAGCCATGGCTGATTTGTACTTTGCCTGGGAACAACTGCTCCATAAGGGATTCAAAAACACATCTAAAGCTACAGAGAGAAGGGTGTTTTCACATCAAGGCTTCAAGAGAGAACACAATCTCAGTGAGAACACAACTGTTTCAGGCTCAGGAAACCCTTACCCGAGACCACCTCTTCAAGCGGCTTGAGTCCAATGCCAATACTTCGTACCTGAACATGGAAGTAGATCATTGTTCAGACATGATGGGACTTTCCTGATTTTGTTCTTCGTACTCGGGTACACCTGCGTATTTACACTCTCTGATACAGCAGGTGGCAGTATGCACATACTTGGTTTGTGAGCCCATATTGAACACAAGAGAAAAACAATGTTATGCCACATATTATAGATATTCTGGGAAAAAAATGCCAAGAGTACCACTCCTGGGTGGCTTCCTACTGTATCAGCCACGGCGCACACAGAGATTTCTGAGGAGACGGACAGGACTGATGACGTTGTGTCTAAACAACGATCTAGTTCCATGTTCAAGTACGAATAGCATCGGACTCAATCCCGTTTAACAGATGGTCCTCCCGTTAAGAGGTGGTTCTCACAAGACTTTGAAGTACAAGTGCAGGACAAGTGTGGTTGGAGACTATCCGGAGGCCCTAACGTGAAAACACCCTTAAAGAGTCTGGATCCTTACTGCATGTGGATCCTTCCAGTGTCTGGACTCTTACTGTGTGTGGCTCTTTATGTGATATGACATTTCCGGCATTGGTTTGATTGAATATGTAAAGAACAACCAAGTAAGTCCCTGAATTCGAGTTACGAATTTCCGCAGATACAGACAGACCGTGGTTCTACGAACATTTGTAGATGCAAACAAATTGCGGAAGTAGTTCACGTATTTTTGTATTGTACAAAAGTCCCTGCTGCATAACCGGGATTTACTCTCGAGATTTAAAAACGCAGTTTCATGAGAGTATAATCTAACCTATCAAATCTGTATAAGACTCACTTTGACGGACTTACGAACGAATTCGCCTTACGAACATACTCCCGGAACGGGACTCGTTCGTAAGTCGGGGGCTTGCTGTATATGATTGTTTAAACTCATATTCGGGTCTGATCTTTTGGCGGAGCGGTGTATCGCTCTGCAGCTTTAGATGTGTTTTTGATTCTCTCATTCTCCACTGCTGGATATGACCTCCCCAAGCCATGCAGTGATTTCTTTAACCTGGCCATTAAATCAGTGATGTGAATGCAGCTTAGAGTTCTCTGTGCATGACGTATTATCTGAACCTGGCAATCAAAATCAACTTCATTTAGTCTCTGACTGGCTGCTTTTTAGTCACAGAGGAAGCACATAGATGCTATGTTAACAGAGCGACACACATCTGAGAGAGAGAAATACATTATGAGTGAGTGATTTAAGCCTCAGGAATGAGTCACAAACATAACACCACCACGTATCAGCCATATGTCTGTGCTTTTATCCCTGGTATATCGTACACACGTTCAACGAATTTAACAAAGAAAGCTATCAGCAAGAATGAAAAGGTCTGGTTTTTTTGGGGGGTTTTTTGCGGCTGGTCTTCTGAGAGATTCAGGATCGTTGCAACATTTAGATCATTATAAATTCCAGATCTTTACTCTTTCTGGATCCTTACAGATTCTCCAAGTTAGGTTACCGTTATATGTCCTCTCATTATCTCCGTTTAGCTTGTGTCTAATGACTTAAAGGCAGATGACAGCTGAAGTACCTGTGGCCTTCTACTATTTACAAATGTTATACAGCGGGGGTGAGGAAGGGTAAAGAGGAAGGAGGAAATAAGTGAGGGGGAGAAGTGAGAGAGGAGGGTAAAAGAGGAAGAGGAATCTCTGTGAAGAGGGAAAGAAAGGAAACTGCCTGGACTGACTGAGGAATACACAAAGAGAGAAAGAGAGAGGGAGAGAATGAGAAGACGAGTGTGTTTGCAGAGGAAGTACAGAGCAAGGCCAGTTGCAGCCCCTCTACTCACCACCGGAGACAGCTGAAAGAGCCTGCAAACAACAGCTGCCTGCTCAGACACACACCGACACGAACACACACACAAACAAACAAGTGTCTGCATGTTCTTATATCACAGCTGCACTCGTTTTTGGCCTAGACTTAAAAAAAAAGAGGCAGCAACAGATACAAGCGAATAAAAAGCACTGGATCATCTACGCATCACGCGCGCGTCCTCCACCCCTCCGTTCCCAGAGGAGCCGTGGCGTGTGATGCCCAGCTGTCACGCAGAATGATGGAAATGGTGGTGTAACGAGCATCTAAGGTCAAAGGTCAACAGCCAAATGTCCAGAGGGTGTAAAAGGGGGCAGATCTGTCAGAGCGCGGGCGAATAACGCTCGAGCTCACGTTAATGAAACCGGCGCGGTGTGAACCCGAGAAAGGGAGGTTGACACAGAGAGACAGCAGCAAAAATATATATATAATAAAATTTTATTTTAAAATTATACGAGACCTAAGCTTAAAAGGTGCGTTAATAATAATGATAAAGAATACAGACGTCTCATGAGGCTCCTCCAGCACGCTTGACCCCAACATAAGGTCGGGTCACGTCTTAACTGGCGGCCGCAGTTGTCCTCGGGTCCTGAAGCGATAAGGACAGTGTCTCTCAAACCTTGCCACGCATTGTATCTGCCTCATATCGACTTAAAGGAAAAAGTCTCAAGAGATCCACACAAGCAAAGACAAAGAGACAGAGAGAGAGAAAGAGAGAGAGAGAGAGAGAGAGAGAGAGAGAGAGAGAGAGAGAGACGGTGTGGCTTGAATTCAAATGTCCAGGAAGCAAACGGTTAAAAAAAGGAAAGGAATAAGAAAGGAAACCGCTCTTAAAATAAACAAACAAACAAAAACAAACAACTGCCTCTCCAAAGAGAATTTTTAGGTTTTGTTTGACTGCATGTCCAAACACACCGTGTAGGGATTTATGAGCTACTGATACACATACGACAACCCCAGGAATTCTCATCACAGTAAACAATACAGCGGTACTTCGGCATACGAATTTAATCCGTTCTGGGGGGGGGGGGGGTTCTTCAGGTGAAATTTTATACAGTGAAACCTCTGATTTTGAGTAACACGGTTTACGAGTGTTCCACAAGACGAGCAAAGATTTTTAACAAATTTTGACATTGAAAACGAGCATTGTCTTGGTTTATGAGCACCGAGTATCACGCATGCGCTTTTTGTTTTGACGCAGAGCATCACGTGATCACAACTGAGCCAACGGTTCTTTTCGTCTCCCTTGCTGGATCTTAGGGCTCGCCTGCTGGATCTTAGGGCTAGCCTCTTACTGGTATTATCAACATCCGTGCACTGTTTACTATAATACTGTGACCACGTGTGTGTGTGTAAAACGTTACAATTAAATTGACCATGTGTGTGTGTGTATTTTATTTTAATTAATTAATTTATTTTGTAAGCGTGTTGGTACAGCGCGTGTGTATGCATGTGTATAAAGCAAGAACAAGTCTCATTAGAGGGTAAAGATCCTTTTTTCTCTCTGTATTAGCCTGTCGTTTCCCACTTCACCTTTGAAAAGAATTGAAACAGAGCAGAGTTTCTGTGTAAGGCAGAGACTGAGTGTCTCACACACATTCTCGCCTTTACAAAATCCCTCCCACCCCCTCCTCCTCAGGGCGCACGCACATTACACACCACACACACAGACATTCACACAGCGCCTGTGTGCACAAACGAAAAAACTTCTGTCGGGATTTATAACTTTTTTTTTTTTAAAGGTAAAGTGCAGGGTAATTTGTTTTATTTTTCCATTATATTTAGTATTAATTATTTTTATGTATTTATTTTTTTGGGCTGTAGAACGAATAATTTGAGTTTACATTATTTCTTATAGGGAAATAAAATTTGGTTTACGAGTGAATACGAGCCCACTTTCGGAAACAAATTATGCACGTAATTTGAGGTTTCACTGTATATTAAATAATATAGTAACATAGATAATACAGAAACAACCTGTATATTAAATTCTATACCGACACATTTTCTTAAACAGATAGTACCAGCAATAACAGAACCCCTGTTAAGAATAATTAATTCTTCACTCAGCATTGGGTATGTTCCAAAATCTTTTAAATTAGCAGTTATTAAACCAATTATTAAGAAACCTGACCTTGACTCCTGTCATTACAGGCCAATATCAAACCTCCCCTTTATCTCTAAGATTCTGAAAAAGATAGTAGCAACTATGTTCATATCTACATAGAAATAACATACATGAACTGTATCAGTCAGGTTTTTGGCCTCAGATCAAGGTTGTGTAACCATGCTTGTATTACTCGACCTCAGGGCAGCTTTTGACACCATTGACCATAGTATTCTTCTTCACAGATTAGAAACTGTAGTAGGAATTAAGGGCACAGCCCTCTTCTGGATCAGATCCTATTTAACCGATCGGTATCAGTATGTAGACTTAATAGGTGATTATTCTGCATGTTTTTTAGTGGAGTTTGGTGTTCCACAAGGTTCAGTTTTAGGCCCACTGCTTTTTTCCCTTTACATGCTTCCTCTGGGCAACATAATCCGTAAGCATGGTATTAGTTTTCACTGTTATGCTGACAACACAGTTATACATCTCAGCAAAAAAGATTAATAAAGTTGAGCAATGTGTGCAGGACATAAGAAATTGGATGCTAATTAACTTCCCTCTGCTTAACCCAGATAAGACAGAAGTTCTTGTCATAGGACCGCATACAGCTAGAAGTAAGATTCTAGATCACTCTGTAACTTTAGATGGCCTTTCTGTTCAATCAAGTGCAAAAAGACCTCGGTGTGATTATAGATTCCAGTCTTTCATTTGAAGCTCATGTGGATAATATTATCAGGATAGCATTCTTTCACCTCAGAAATATTGCCAAGATAAGAAATATATTGTTGCTAAACGATGCAGAAAAACTAGTTCATGCTTTTATCACCTCTAGGTTGGACTATTGTAATGCCTTACTGTCTGGTTGTTCAACTAGGTGTATAAACAAGCTTTAGCTAGTCCAGAATGCAGCAGCGAGAGTCCTCACCAGAACTAGAAGATACGAGCACATCACCCCTATCTTATTTTCACTGCATTGGCTCCCTGTGAAATTTCGCATTGATTTTAAAATACTACTTTTGACATATAAAGCATTAAATGGTCTCGCGCCGCAGTATCTGAGTGAGCTGATAGTGTCTTACGATCCGCCACGCCTACTTCGATCAAAGGATGCAGGCTGCTTATCAGTACCGCGTATTATGAAAACTACACCTGGGGGCTGAGCTTTTTCTTACAAAGCCACAAAGTTATGGAATAGTCTTCCAAATAATGTTCGGGACAGTCTCAGTGTTTAAGTCCAGGCTAAATACCTATTTATTTAATCAAGCATTTTTATAAATAGAACTGTCTTAGGTAAAGGAGCAGATCTGGGGGACTCATGGATGTAGAGTATTATGGTGAATTGGTATGTTTAGATGCTGTCTTTCCCACTTTTATTGATCACTCAGGTTTGTTGACGGTGAGGTAATTACTTGCTTTCATCTCAGGAAGCCCTCATGTCTGTGTTTTCTTCTGGCTCTCCCTTTTAGTTATGCTGTTATAGTTAGTCCTGACTGAGTCTCTGCTTGCACTCTACAGTAAATATACATTCACATTATACATTATGTGACTGTGACCATACCTAACTGTTATCTCTCCTCTTCTGCTCTCTCTCCCGTTCCTTCTCTTCCCTCTCTCCCCCTCTCTCTCTTTCGAGCTACACATGTCGTTCCTGAGCTGCCAGTGATCCAGACTCCCTCTGCCCTCTGGACCTGTCTGACCCATCCTGGTGCCCCGCTTCTGGTTGGAGATCTCATCGCATGGATGCCCCGTGTGTCTCTTTGGGATGCGTCTCGTGTCTGGGGTTGGTTCTCGCTACCTAGAAGACGGTTCTGGCCTCGAGTGGTGTTGGCAGCTGTTTCTCTGAAGACTTGACAGTTCGATAGTTCATACAAGTCTACCTGAGTTTTCAATAACTAACTGGACTCCATATTAACATCAATTAACATCAACTGTTATAGCTGAACTGCCTGCCAACTAACACACAACATGAATGAAGATCAATTCCTGCTCTCTGTTTCACCCAGACGAGGATGGGTTCTTAAGGTGGGGCTTTCGTATACCTAGTTACACTGTACTGAATAAAAATATGAACTAATTAACTAATCAGTTAGTAACCGGTTTCTGTGCAAAAATTTTGAGCCGCCCTTCATTATGTCATATTAAATTAAATTAAACGATGTAGATTTCATTCAAAGAAATGGAAACATGTGTTTTACTGCGACAGGCTGCGAAGTGCCTAAAGGTACAGTTTAAGAATTGGTGGTTTGTCTAACAACCTTAGCAGTGAACTCGTTCCCCCGCTCATCTGTTCCAACCACACAGCATTCAGCATCACCAGTATACCAATCACTGGCCTGGTCATCTGTCAGGAGCTCTAATACGCATCATGAATAAACCTGATATGAGACGAGTTAATTTTAAAGCACCGTAGAGCTCAACATCCTGAAAAACAGCGTGTGAATGTTATCAGTATCACAATGTAATGCCTCGGTTATTGCCACCTGGCATGAAGGATGCGGTCTGCTGCTAAACACAATATTGGCTTCTGTAACATTCATTCATTCTTTCATTTATTTACTTATCTATCTCCAGCGGGAATCTGGAGCTCGTCCCGAGAAGCACTGGGAAGTGACCAGAGAACGCACTCGGGATAGGACTCGCACACATTCACACCTGGGGCAGATTCCCCGGCCTGTTCGTGGGAGATGGAGAAAACTGAGGCTTGATCCTGAACCCAGTATATATTATTGTTGCTGTCTACATAAATAAAATAAATTTTTTGCCCGTACATCGGTCAGAACTCGCTCATTCAATGATATCCTAACGTTTCATACGTTGAAGAACTCAAAACCAGAAAACTGCTAAACTATTTAATGATTTTATGAAAACACTTTTTATTATTATTTTACTCTAATTATTAATTTAATTTAATTTAATTTAATTTAATTTAATTTAATTTAATTTAATTTAATGAAAACTCAATTAAACTTTGCCAGTCTTTCGGTATTTGCCTGAAGATAAATCTGCGCCACAAATACAATCGAAATGTCGAATAGACCTGAAGTTACTGTATGAGCAGTTTTGTGCCAGATTACGTCACAGCATCTAGTGGATTTTTGAAAAAATATTGCAATTTTTTTTTCGTTCAGGGTTGCCGTGACTATATACACGTCACTCATCAAAGCCAATCAATGCCATAGTTTACCGCATATACACAAAGCAAATAAAAGCACGACACAGCACGGCTTATAATAATAATAATAATAAAATAAACGTTATGTATAATATGTAAACTGAACCTTGCGCGATAAAATAAATCAAAATGTTGAATAAAAGAGAAGATATGAGGAGTTGTGCCAGAAGCTGATTAGCTTATTCAACTATTTCTACACACTCTTTACCCCGTCAACAACTTACTCTACTCTTATTATTATTAGTTCCCTTTAAACAAGGTCAGCTGACCCCAAAATGTGTCACTGGGCTTCCCCCCACAATTTGGAGGTGCAGCTGTGTGTTTGTTTTTTTTGCTTTACTTTGTTTTTGTGTCAAAGGCGTACAAGTCTCACTTCGTGTGGCTTACGAACAGTTCTTACCTACAAACGATTCTGACCTACGAATGCTATCCCGGAACAGAACTCATTCGTAAGTCAGGGACTACCTGTATTATTATTATTATTATATTTTATACGGTTAAGTAATTTTTATCAATCAATTCGCAGCATACAGCATCTTTCCAAAGTACATCTGTTAGCCTAGTTAATGTGTGTCTGCGCAAAAGAGCAAACTTTTCTCCTACTAAACTCACCAGAGAGTGGTTCAGCACAGTGGCGCCACCTATCAGTCTGGTGGTGTAACTGCATCATCACACAATCGCACCGACACAGGATTATATTATAACACTCACAATGCCTTAGGCTCCACTTAGACTTGACGCATAAACATAAATCATGCTTTACTCTTTCCTCACATGTACTACGCCATACTTTTGTCAACATTTACTCTACATACATGTCTGTGCCACAAACTGAAGTTTAAAGGCTTGTGGTTGTGACAACAAGCCAGAGGTTAACTTAAGATGTAATAACATCTATAACTAAAATCCGAAAAAACCATAATGCATCCCAGGCTTCAGGTTAAACCATCGCAAGTGTGCGCTTTGATTAAAAAAAATAATAAAATTAATAATTTTCTAAACTAATAGAACTGCTGCCATTTAGGGAAAAAAACATGGTGTGTGACCTTAAGGAACTGAAGGGCGGGGCATAAATGCCATATCGCAGTAGGGTACATTTCAAATGCGAAATTAGTGTTAGGTCTATAACACATACACACTTAGGTTCACTTCTTCAACACACACTGATGCTTACATGCCACTAAGACACAGTGGTACAAAACACTTCTCACACACACACACACACTCATATGCACATGCACCTTGTTCAACCTTGTTATCATTTACTTTTGTCACCCGTTTTTTTATAGTGTTTAAATAATTGTTGTTATTTTCGTAACGCGTTCACGGTTCCAGTTCCCGCTTGGTGCTAAATTTTTTCCCTATGGAGTCTGAGACAGAGTTCTCCGTCTCTCTCGCTCTCCCTCTCCCATTTCAGGAAAGGAGAAATAGGGAGAAGAGGAGGAGGAGGGAGACTGAGAGACGGAGGGTCGGGGCACTTTTTCTATTTCCGTCTTCCTCTCTGTCCAGCTGTGTCGCTCTCCGTCTGGGTCACTGTCCGTCTGTCGTCTACTTGCTCCCTCTCTCTCTCCCTCTCCTACACACGTTCATACCCAGCCTTAAAAACACACAGAAATGAAGATAAAAGCATGAACTGCGCTTCGGCATGAAACACAGATATGATCCTGGTGCCAGATCTCGTACCTGTGTTAAAACACCGCGTGTGTGTATTCTGCTGTGGGCTCGAGTTACCTTTAGGTTCCTCTGTTTTTGGTGTACGTGCTGTTTCGAAGCTGCTCTACACAAATGGGGGGGTTTCTGTTACGGGCCACACACAGATTACACACACTCTCACAATCACCTGGAGCCACACACACCTGCACAAGCCACTCGTCATTTCCCACACAGTGAGAGAGAGAGAGAGAGAGAGAGAGAGAGAGAGAGCACCTATTTGTACAGCTTCATGATTAGAGGTGAACATGTGATCACATCTTAACACCATCGACTTTACAAACAATTAAATCCAAATCCACTGAATTACGAGAGACGCGTCTGTCTGTATGATCTGAAGTGAAATATATGTCGTCTGAGCAGGAGACGGCTCCGTCAGCGCCTGATTGAAACCAGCATTAACGCCAGCGGCTCCAACAAAATCCAAACTGATTAGAACTTAATCTAAAGACTTTCCACAAGTCTAATGAAAATAATCATCATAATATCGTGGTGCAGAATAGTCTTAGTTTTTAAACACCAGCACACACACGGTGTCCTGAGAGAGAGAGAGAGAGAGAGAGAGAGAGGGAGAGAGAGAAATGAAGAGAAGAGACGGAGAAATAAAGAAAGATGGAGATAAAGAAAAGGCGAGAATGAAAATGATGACTGGAACATTAGAAGAAATCTAAAACCCTTCTGTGCAGGGGGGAGTCTGTGGAAGGTGTGGAACGATGAAAAGTGTGGAACAGTGGAGGGCATGTGGAACAGTGCAAAGTGTGAAACAAATGAGATTGTAAAACAATGAAAATTTCAGTGGAGTGTGTGGAACTGTGGAGCGCATGTGGAGAGCGTGTGGAACGATGAAGATTTTGGAACGGTGGAGTGAGTGTGGAAATAGGATGATTTCGAAACAGTGGCGTATGTGAAACGGTGAAGATCGTGTGGAACGGATGTGGAGTTGTGCATTCTAAACTTGCCAACCATGTGGTGCTGAAGCACACTCTGCGCCCGTGACATCATCATGCTGGAATATGTTCGGTTCCAGTAAAGAATGAGTGTACACACACCAACATTCCATACATTCTAATGTTTATACTTTGCGCCGACACTATGTGAAGGTCCCGGGTGTACGAGTGTGATGCTCGAACCTTCACATACTTTTGGTAATACAGAGTATTTTAGTTAAACACACACAAACAGTCGGAGATACTGCTGGAATAAAGAGATGATGATGATGATGATGTTCCTCCTCCTCCTCCTCTACACTCCTCCACTTTATCTGCCCACACCTTACAGGAGCCCCTCCATTCACTTCTCTCTGATCAGGAGTCGTGGGAGAAACAGAAACATTAGAGCGTAGCTGAGTCACGGGTAGTCAAGTCTGAAGATAAGATCAGAGCGAGGTTTTGAGACTGAGCGGGATGAACAGGACCCGTTACTACACACACTCTCCCTGACGACTTGAGGGCATCAGAATCGTAGCTCACACGTGTGATTCACCCACCACTGCTTACTGGATGCTCAAAGTTCTACCCAGGCATCACAATTCATGTGTGTGTGTGTGTGTGTGTGTGCGCGTGTGTGTTTTTCCGCATCAGTCCATGTGTGGCACTCGGCCAGTGGCGTCACACTCTCTCACCACCTGCCTGACTGATTTACATCACGCCTTCAGGCGCTGCAGAGCTTCTCCGTGACTCCGTGCAGGTGCGTAACTATTTGTTTATCTGTTCTTCCGGGCAACGCATCGTCGGTGTGGAGCCAACAGGAAACGTGCGACGTGTACGAATTGGACGTCTTCGTGTTTCCTCCTCATCAGCTGCATGACTGACAGATTTACAAAAGTATGGGTTTCTTATACACAGTAAATAAAAAATAAATAAATAAATAAAAAATTTTTTACCATACTTATACTGTATGGATGTCTTGCCGGTGTGTGTCGATGCTGTGTGATGTTATCAAGTCTTTTATAAAAGCCATACTGCTACTGAAATATGCGCATCATATTATTATCATTATTATTATTATTGTTTAAAGAAACAACAGTCAACCACTATAAAAACATGTGATCTTATGAGTCTGTGGAATTTCTGTGCCCATGTGACCCTTTCTTTTTTGTTTGTATACCTGGTTAAAATGGAATAAATCTCAATTTATCATATCGTCCAGTTTGTGCTGTAAAAAAAAAAAAAAAAAAAGCATTGCATGTGCAGTAATGTACTTAAAAATAATCATAATGACATAACAATGATCATTTTAGTCATCGTTCAGCTGCGGGTGAGAACCGCTCAAGTTAAAAGTAAATAAGTATTGTTAATTAATTAATATGGACTAATATCAAAGTGACAGATTGTTGTAAACGCTCTCTGTGAGTCTCATTCTGCTGACGCGACAGAAAACCCAAACAGTGGCTTTAATAAAAAGCTCATTTACAAGATTAAACTTCAAATACTGTTCCTGTTTTCCACATCAGCTCAGTACACACACTCTTCTCCCCTCAGGGGAACAGATGTGTCTACGGTGAGGAGGTTCAAATCTCCCGTGCTACGGAGGTAAGGAGAACCCGAGTGTATCTGCGTACACAGCCTTCGCGCCAAATCCAGATCCTTCTCTGGTTTGAAGCGTCATTTAGTCCAAGGAGAACACAAGGACAAGTACAGCACGCACACACAGTAAGGAGTATTACTCGTAATGAGCGGTACGATGCGCTGCATAACTACAGTACATCAGTTTTATTCCGGTAGTTTCTGTCCAACTCAGTGGCTGGGAGCCGCAATCCAAACCCGCGCTAACAACCGTCCCGGATTAATCCTTTGTTACCGTCATTTGGATGTTTGGTCTTTGCTCTCGTGCCAGATGCTGTTTGTGGAAACACTTTCATCACAGACTTTAAAATTTACACACAGCAGTGATGAGGCTCGTGTGGTACTGAACCGTCCCTCACAATCACTTCTTATAAAAAAATAAATAAATTTACAAACAACTGAGAGACAGAGAGATTGACAGACATACAGACAGATAGATACATATATAGACAGACAGCCAGACCGACAGACAGTCATATAGCCAGATAGACAAGCGGACAGACAGACAGACAGGCAGGCAGATAGACAGACAGGCAAACAGACAGATAGCCAGACCGACAGACAGACAGCCAGACAGCCAAATAGACAAGCGTATAGACAGGCAGGCAGACAGACAAGCAGATAGACAGACATACAAGCAGATAGACAGACAGACACACATGATGTTTATCCGAGGTTGTATTTGAGTAATACTGAGCCCCGCCACAATCAGATGATTTTTTAATATGATTTATTATGATCTTTATTTATGATTTATAATAATTTTACACAAAAAAGAGGGGGCACTAACTTTTACACGTCTACACCTGCTATTCCTGAGATCATCTCCGGATCCACCAGCACCATTACAGGTCACTGAGCACACCCCAAATGGTACACATTCACTTCGCACCTCTGATCATGGGATTAGGTGAGTAAAATATAACACACCATCTTAATCAGGTGTTTGCTGTTGAAGGTGTAACGATAATAAAAGCCGTATCTGAACAGTAATTCTAATGTACAGTCAAAAATAAAATTTTAAAAAGACGAGAGCATGAGCATGAGAGTGAGGAGGAGAAGCAGAGGGGAACGCGTTGCTGAAGTGGCCGGGCTCCGAATGGCTACAGACAGGTGGGCGACAGTGAAGAGCTGTGATGGATGAAGGTGCCGGCGCCACGCATCGCGCTCCTGACACTGACAAAAAGCCTGTTGCCATCAACATGCCATCGCTCGCTGATAAACTGCCCACGGTCTCGACACGAAGCATGCTCTTCTCCTCGAGCTTCCGTGTAGTTCGGTGACGCCGCAAAAGAAATGACCTCATCCGCTCGTCGTGCACCCGTTGACTTTGGAGATGCTTTGGAAATGTGTCCGAATAAAAACCTGTTTGTGTAACCGTTGTGTGTTTGGGCTCGGACATGACAGGACAAATCTGGCCGAGTACAAAAAGTGCAGTAAAACAGATATATAAATATAAAGTAAACAAAATTTAAAAACGCTTCAGAGAGGCATTTCATAAACTGCAAATGTGTGTGATATTTCCTGCCAGTTCCCGAAGTCTTCAGGCCCCTAATAACAGGGTTGGAAAAAACAGGAGCATGCAGAGAGACCGAGAGAGAGAGAGAGAGAGAGAGAGAGAGAGAGTAAGAGAGAGAGAGAGAGAGTAAGAGAGAGAGAGAGAGAGAGAGAGAGAGAGAGAGAGAGAGAGTAAGAGAGAGAGAGAGAGTAAGAGAGAGAGAGAGAGAGAGAGAGAGTGAGAGAGAGAGAGAGAGAGAGAGAGTAGAGAGAGAGAGAGAGAGAGATAGTAAGACAGAGAGAGAGAGAGAGAGAGAGAGAGAGAGAGAGAGAGAGAGTAAGACAGAGAGAGAGAGAGAGAGAGAGAGAGTAAGAGAGAGAGAGAGAGAGAGAGAGAGAGAGACAGTGAAGAAGAGCAAAACTAGATCTTTGAACCTCTAGAGCAACATCTCATTCGTTATTGATGCACGCGCTTATGTTTAGCTCTTCCAGCTAACGATAACGAACACATCTGGGCGGCCACATGTGCCACTCAAGACTTTCACTTCACGTTCAGACAAAAACACAAACACGCCAAAGTCTGGATCGGAACGCTCGCTGCTCAGCAATCTCATGATTATAGGGCGAATCTAACGGCTTCGCGGGACTTAATGGAGGAGAGTGAAAAATAGCCCGGTGGATTCTGGGTCATGGAAAAGTGTGCCGCGGATGACTTGCATTATTATTAATAGGACCAAAAAAAAATTTTTTTTTTTAAACCTGGATCACTAAGATTTTAAGCCTGGCCTTGAGACGGCACACCAATACTCACGTTAACTCAAATCGTTTTTGTTCGTTTTTTTTATGATAAAAAAAATAATGGGTTGTGCTGCTGATTCTGTCTATCTTATGCTGTTTAAAAAAGTATTTGCCCCCTTCCTGAATAACTATTTATTTTTGCATATCTTTCACACTTAAATGACCCAGATCATTAAACAACTTTTACTTTTATGCAAAAATAACCCAAATAAATACCATAATTATTAATTGAGGGAAAAACAAACCGTCCAAACCTGCACCTACAGTACTAAACCTCCCCCAGACAAAATTATTAATGATTTACCTTTATTTATTTTTATTTAATTCATTTATTCATTCATTTATTACAATTGGTTTTTTTTTTTGGCTTGTTTTTAAAAAAGTCTAGTTAAATCTCACTTGACACACTCGGGCCTGATTACTGCCAGACCTGTCGAATCAAGAAATCACTTACGATTTGACGAAAAGATCTCAAAATGCAACACCTCAAAATTAATATTCAATTCCGTCCCCATCAGGTGTACCTTACAGCACAGTGAACATATCCCTGTTAGAAAGCTGGGGTCAGAGCGCCGGGTCAGTCAGGATACAGCGCTCCCTGGAGCAGACAGCGTTAAGGACCTTGTAAGGGCTGAACTGCGGCAACTTGGGGCTCGAACCCCCGACCTTCTAGATTCAGTTCAGAAACCCAGTAAACCCACAGCCTTAACCATTTGAGCCTGCAGCCTCAGGACTCCTCACAGATTACACCATCCCTTCTTTTTTTTAAAAGGAAAAAATAAATTCATCCTTTTATAACATGTTTTAGTGTTTCTCAGCACAGATTCTACAGAACAGCTCTCTTAAAAATAGATATATTTTCTTGGTGCTTGATGATGATGATGATAATCAGTAGTAGTGTGTGACATTCTCAGCTCAATACACAATACGTTTAAAGATTGAGTCATTTTTCAGAATTAAAAAAAGGTTGTTGATCATTTATGATATCCAGCACAGCAGCATGACCTCGTGTGAGATATTGCTTTCATATTAATACTAAAATATCTATACAAGTTTTTGTATACATTTTTGGCTGATACACACACACATTTTTAAAGATTAAGGACAACACTAACGCAATCATCTGCTTCCTGTCTAGACTGTATTGTAATAAACTCATCACAATATTAATATTTTCGCTCACATCGCTCAGCTCTAGTGCGCCCTCTACCAGATCACTTCATAATCATAATCATCTCTCACTGCGTGGTGATGGTGAAGATCATAATCATATCATTCACATCATTTTATTAAAACATTCCGAGGGTCATGCGGATGTGGGTGGGGTCATCTGGGAATAGACCACTCCCACGACTGAATAATTATCAGCTACGAGAACATCACAGTGACACTTTAAAATTCCCCAAATGGCACACAATCGCATCTTTTTTCTCTCTCTCTCTCCTTTCATCACCCATCTGTAGTTTTTGGAGAGAAAACCAGCTTGAGCTCAAACACTTAATCATCTCATTCGAAAAAAGTCCTTGGCGTTAAAAAACGTTTTGTGAGAGAACGTCAGAAGAGAAGGGGCTTCGTGTAGCACAGAGCTGGAAATCATTTCTCCTCCTCACAGATCCTCGCTGGAAAAGCCTGAGGCCCGCAGAGGGAAAGTGGGGAGGCAAAAGGCGAAGTTTAAATGTAGCGTGGACATCCAGTAAGCAAAAAAACTCCTCCCATCTTTATTTAAAAAAAAAAAAAAACACTTTTAAACCAAAACCAGCCCACAGAGCGCCAGGCTTACATGAATGGAGTGTTTTCCGTTACTCAAATTCCTGAGCTTCGGTTAAGCTGAGCTCACGGAAACTGTGGAGGGTGACGGTTAATTTTCTAAAAGGGGGAATTGGGAACAGTGCAGGCTCCTGTGCAGCGCCGCACAAAAGTAGGAGGAGGAGGACGAGGAGGAGGAGGAGGAGGAGGAGGAGGAGGAAGCCCTGAAAGCTGGAACGCATCGGAAGAGAGAGAGTCGTAAAAACGAACCGTTACTCTGACTTTCACGTGAAGAATTTGTAAAAAAACATTCAAACAACAGATTTCAGATAGCCTCTAGCAAAAAAATAATACAATTATTTAAAATAGTCCACTGGTCTGAGGTGAAACGCCAAAATACGCCAAATCCCATAAGTACCATCCACATTCATTCATCGCACTTTTTGTGGTGCTTGTCTGGATGACGTCCAGGCCGATATGATTTCCCTTCTCGCTAGCTGAATGATCCTGATTGGCCGCTCACTGGATTTAAGAGGTCTAGCGTTTTATTTATCCAGAAAAGATTCACTATACCATAAAGGGATCCAGTCAGGAATTTTATGATGTCTGGCAACCATTCTTGAGCCACTTTAAAAATACACATGCAGATTAATTAGATCTGTGGTAAAATATTTCTTTCACAGTTTTTTTTTTTTTAAGAATGCTTTTTTAAATATTATTCTTTTGTTTTGTTTGATGTGTATTTGTTGTTTATATATTTTTCTTATTGCTTTTTCTACTAACTGAGGCAAAAATGTATAAAGACTTCAGGAAAAGAAAAATAATATGATGTATACTATATTAAAATAATAATTACATTATTACCATATAATCATGTGTATTTGTTTGTTTATACATTTTCTCTTATTTCTTTTTTTTTTACTGACTGTTTCTTTATGGGGTGGGGGGAGGAGAATGGGTAAAAAATATAGTGTACTTAAATTATTTCATTTTAACAATTTTATATAATTAACATTCTAAATACACATACACACACATCACTATACAGTATATACACACAGTGTACACACACACACACACACACACACACACACACACACACACACACACACACACAAAGTCAGCCAAAAAATGCAGACTTGAGTTAAAGAAAAACAGTATGGTATATATTATATTAAAATCATATTCATATTATTATCATACTATCATGTGTATTGTGTATTTGTTTATTTATATATTTTGTCTTATTTCTTTTTTTTAATGACTGGTGTTTATGGGTCGTAGGGGTTAAGAAAAGAAAAAGAAAAAAACAATAGTGTACCATGTATGTATATGTATCTTGCTTAAATTTACAATAAAAAAAAAACTTTAATAAAAAAAAAATTCTAAAAGAAAAAGAATTAAAACACTTCAGAAACTTTAGTTCAAACAGAGGTTAGAAATCTGTGACAGGAACCAGACTGTCTGTGTTTAAGGGTCTGTCTTAGCTTGGCCTTGTGTGCGTGTGCGTGCTTTGAGGTCTTTCTATGCATTTCAAGATGTTTCATTGTACCCCGTCTCCCTGTAGAGCACTGCAGGACAACCTCTGGCACCAGACACACACACACAGACAGAAATGAAGGCTCCTGTCGCCTGTGTGAAGTGTTATCTCCTTTGACTTTACGATATCAGCAAGTCCTCTGTGTGTGTGTGTTGGACTATTTTGGTGATGTGAGGTCAAAAAGTCTTTGATTGGATGGTTGTGTGTATTTATAGCTAACACAGAGGCTGTAGGACCTCTGAGCATTTGTTCGTGTGTGTGTGTGTGTGTGTGTGTGTGTGTGTGCTCATGTCCTGAGTACCTATACTCCAAAAAGAAATCTTTTCAGACCCCACTACTGTACCTGGGAGTGCTGTGTTACTGCATTATGCTAAACGTTGATCGATACGCTTTGGGCCTCGAGCAGAGGCCGGTGAGTCAGACTCCAGATTTCACAACTGCAGTCAGACGCTCGAATCTAATAAACACGTTCTCTCCGTGTGAGCTCTCGAGCCGAAATAATCTGGTGGAAGGTGAGAAATTGAGCGCCTCAGCAGCCGAGAGCGTCCTCGCCGACCGATAGCGGGACAATTTAGAGACGCTTACGTCATCAGGATATAATTGCATGAACAGGCGCGTAATTAAGTGTGTGGCGAAGTGTAAGTACACATAGGCTGTTATTTTATGAGCTGCATCCACAATCTACAGATGTGCAGTTCAACATCTGCACAGATCTAAGGGTGCTTTTTTTTTTTTATTTGTACTCTTGCCCAGAAACAATAGCGATCACACTGTTTTTGATCTCCGTTCTCGGGTGCACTTAAGTATTTACACTCTCAGATGCAGCAGGTGGCAGAGAAGAAGAGAGCAAGGAAGTTATTCTTTACACCTAAGATTATTGATATTTCAGAAGAAATGTCAAGGGTGATGCTCTCACATGCTTTCCTACTAGAAAAAAAAAAAGTTATGAAATCATAAAAAAAAAAATTAACTATTTTTTTTACATTTCTAATAGAGATAAACCGGTCGAACCACCAGATTAGAATTGTCTGGTTTTCGGACGAAGCTGGTTAAAAGCCTCCCAATTGCAAGGCCTCTGAGTGGCGCAGTGGTAAAGCGCTCGCCCTATCATCCAGAGATCGCTGGTTCGAACCCCGGGTGATGCTGTTTTCCTCTCACAGCCGGAGGCACAGAGAGAGCTGATTGGCCGAGCTCTCTCAGAGGGGAGGGATGAAAGGTACTCGCCCTCCCATATTAGTCACGGCTCTACAGCCAATCAGGGGCGTCTGTGAGCTCGCGGACGCGGAAGGAGCAGCTAGCGCTTTCCTCCGAGTGTGTTACTCCGCCCCTAACGGTGCGTGAGCGAGCAGTTCGAAAAGATGCGGTCGGCTGACGTCACGCGGTTCGGAGGAAACACATGATAGTCTTCGCCCTCCCGGCTAAATGGTAGTAGGAGCCTTAATGTGGGAGCCTCCTAGTTACGGGGAGGAATCGGCCACGACTAAATTAAGGGAGAAAATTGGAAGAACAAAACAAAAAAAAAAGCCTCCCATTTGCCTTTTTCTCCGAACTCTGAGGGCGAATTAGTCTCAAACACACTCATTACACACGCTTACACCGCTCTCTAAAAAAAAAAAAAAAAAAAAAAGTTGCATACCTCTGAGACCTTTTTTTTATTTGTTTTATTTATTTTTTTATTTTTACTTCACACACATGAAGACTAACTGCACTTAGTTGTAAACGGATATAAATCTCACTAAATATACTAGTTGTTTTTAATTGAAGAAACACCTTTGCATAATAAAGTTGCTGCCTTTTTTGTGCTTACTTAAAGTCAATGACCATTGTTAAAAGCGCTATATAAATAAAATTGAATTGAAAAAGTCGCAAAAAAAAATTATTATTATTTTTTTTTAATTATTTTTCATTTTCATTAATTTTTACTTAGTAAAAAGCGAATATGATTTTAAATGTAGTAAAGTACAAAACTTACAAAACATACTTGTGTAAAAGCAAAATTACAGCTTTTAAAACCTAATCACGATTCTATAAATATCTCGATGTACATTACATTTTTTCCTGACTTAAAAAAGTAGAAGTACCTCAAAATACTACTTAATTACAGTAACGCGAGTAAATGTGATTTGTTACTTGCCTCCTCTGGATCTGGGTGTCGTGATATTGTATCGGGTGGTGATTTGTGATTTCCAACCCTAGTCTAGTCCTCGGGTACAATCGGCTTCCACATCTGATTCGATCCACGCCCGAGTACACTGTACTGTGCCGCAGTTTCCCAGGCGCGGAACGATTGCATTTTCACTTATCAAAAATTACCCAGACTTTGGGGTCTCGGAAGTGCCTGAACGTAAAAACGTCCTAATTGGAAAATTATTTCTTACGTTGACACATTTAGTGTGTTTCAAAGAATCTTGGTGTGGGTTCGTCTTTGTAGTTTGTTAAAACACAGCAATCTCAAGTCAATAAAAAAAAATTTTATTAATAAAAAAAAATAAGACAAATGAACAAAAAAGTATGAACTTGGCCCCAATTCTGTAACAGGTGTAAAAGTCATCACAAAACCTTGAGGGAATCGAGGTTACAGTGTTAATCCTAAACATTTGCACATTGTGAAAGAATATTTTTTGTCTTAAAAAATTTTTCGACCCACATACACGTCTCACGTCTCACACACACACACACACACACACACACACACACACACACCATACGGAGATAAAGCTATGTGAGGAACAATCCCAGGCATGCACATTCCCCGAGCCCCTTCACAGCAGTGCAGGACACATTTGCTGCTGGTGGACTGTGTGGTACTCAGAGGTTAAAGGGTGTGTTTCGGAGCCGGCCGGCTGCTCGGGCTGCATAAGCTTGTCGCGCATAGTAAGAAAAGTCCAGGCGTGGCAGCGGCAGCTTATTTTAACCACACAAATGCGGACGAGCCATGTTCGGAATAATTGCAGAATGTGAGAACATCTCCTCTGAGTGCATGACACATGCACCTCTCATACTGTGAATCTACAAGGTACGATCGGGAAAGTGCTTCCTCTTCATCAGGAACGAGAGGACCACTTCAGCGCCCCTCTCTCTCGGGACGTCTCTCTTATTTTAGCAACAGAAAAATAATATTTGGATGATGAGAAATAAATAAACAAGCGGCGAGGATGTTTTTAATCGATCAGAGCTTTAGCAAAAAGTAAATATTGAAGCGTGAACAAAACTTCATCCACAATCTGTCTGCATCTAGCTCTCTTAAAAATAGCGTGTGTGCTCTCGGTCTGAGGCGAGCGTTCAGTTTGATAGCAGACGAAAATCCAGACCAGAAAAAAAAGAAAATCAATAACTTCCTCAACAAATAAGTAAAGGTCAAAGCGGCACAAAGTTGTTGAGTTAAAGGCACAAGTGCTGTGACTAACTCTTTCTAAGAATATGTTTAAGGGCAAAGCTGTTGACCTGAACACACACACACACACATTATATAGATATATATTTCCTTTTTGTATTGAAGATGTTTGATATAAACACACTGAAGAGTCACCAGGACCGGTCGGTGTGTCCAGGATAAGATCTTTAACTAGTCCAGGTACAGATTCTTTGATCTTCAAGATGTTTTATCTCTTAGATCATGTTCACATTCGAGTCCAGGGATCATTTCCGTTCACACTTGACTTGAAAGTCTGGTTCATTTTTTGATCAGTAAGAACACAATTGTTTTATGCTTGGAAACTGTTCCCAAGTCTGACTAAAGACGTGATCTCGAGAACGTACGCGATCGTACCTTAGAACTGAACTAGATCGGCATTAAAATGCATCGTCGGTGCCATCCGACGGTTACCTCCGAAATCTCCACGTGCGCGTCAATCTCATCCTCTGACCTACAGTCATATCTGATACAGTAGAAAGGAACGTAAAAACATCATTCTTGACATTTTTTTCAGAAATAACAATAATATGAGTCATAACGCGCAAGTTAACTTCCTTGTTATCTTCTTCTTTTGTGTTTAATAGCAGTTCACAGACGAGCAGGTTCATACCGCCACCTGCTGTATCGGAGAGGGTAAATACGCAAGTGTGCCCGAGTACAAAGCGCAAAAAAAAAGAAAAAAAAAAGGAAGGTAGCAATCGCTCCTGTACACGGCAAAATCAATCGTGCCTAATGTTTAAAACGACTTTGGACATCTAAGAAGGAAGAGTGTTTTTGATCAGTGATGCAACATCATGAAGATTTTACCAGCTCTCGTCAAACACCTCACGTTCACAGAGAACTGCACGGCCTTGAAAACAGAATGATCCCAACTCTAACGGTATTAATGAGCTCCAGCTGAGAAGGTGAAGTGTGTGAGGCGTTCACACGATCAGAAAGCAGAGGATAAACAGAGATAAAAGCGACTCTGCTGTTTTATTTCTGTCTGTTCGCTGTATCTGAAGCGTGCAAGAGGAACACAACACGACCGGCAGAGATCGAGAGCGAAACAGCGAGAGGTGACCTGGTGTTTTTTGTTGTTTTTTTTCCATCCTGATGGGATTCCTACAAGAAAACATCGCAAAGATTTGAACTCCCTCGTACACACAACACACTATACTCAATACTCAAATACCAAAAGTAAACAAAGTCTTTCTGTATTTTGAACAGGTTTACACAGCTACATTTAACCTAATGAACTCTGAGAAATAATGCTTATTTAGGACATCTAGATTTATTTTTGTCCTCCCATTTTTATTATACACACGTATTCTACCAAGATATTGAAAGCCGTCCCTACACAATTAATCAGCGACTAGTTCAGAACATTCCACAATATACGGTTTGTATTAAATTACAAACTAACTAACAATTAAACACATCTACTTAAATACATCTATCTAACTTGTGTTAATTAAAATAAAGGTCAAGCCTGAATGACACAGATTTGTGCTGTGATTAATGAGCACTAAGTCCAAGTAAAAATAAATAAATAAATATAAATAAATATGGGCTCAACTTCATGCAAACGCAAAACAAGAATTGCCAATGCGAAAAGTGCATCGTTAACGAAACCGGGAAAAATTATTTAGATAACGCATTAAGTTTTTTTCCCGCAATTGCTTTTACTCACGTGAAGCTGCTTGCGATTCTTGTTTCATTTATGCTTATTCTTGTACTGCGTTCGTCAATCAAAATTTTTTTATTATTAATGGACCCTAGGTCTGTGTGTTTAAGTGTAAAAGATGAGGGTTAAAGGGGTTTTTTAGTTGAGGTTTTATATGTGGAGGTCAGACTGACACAAATAAACCAGTGTGTGAGAAAACAGTGGATCATGCCACCTAAACTTTTTGAATTTAACCTGCGGGCCAAAAAAGTGTGTCTATTTAATAAAAAATTGTTAATAGTTAACGCGATTTAATTATCAGTAAGGAAAAATGGGTGAAATTTGTAACCCTACTGTAGTTTAAACGTCACTTTAGAAACGTGGCATCGTTACAGGTTGGTAAAGCGAGAAAAACAAGTTGGTGTAAAATATTACATAATACAATAAGCATTGTTAGCAGCAGCAGCCCGTCAGACTGACGTCATTTCGACAGACAAAGTGGGAAATGAAAGAATGCGCTCTTCCTTAAAAAAAATAATTAAAAAAATAGGACGATTAAGTGGACAATGAATCTTTATACACACCACAGTGTTTAAATCTGGTTTTACAGTATATATATATATATATTAAAATATCATGCATTTGTTGTTTGCTGTATGTAGTTGAGCACTTTTTTTGACGTGTTCCTGTTAACCTGCTAGGGAAACTGCAGTGATGCAAAATGCTAGCGACACTGGAGACTCCTTCCAAAAAAACAAACCACTGAATAAAAGTCTCCTAACAAAAAAAACAGATCAACCGATATAAGGTTTTTTTTTGTTGTCATTTTTCATTAAACTAAATTCCTACGAATTCTGTTACACCGTTAAAAAAAAAAAAAAAAAAAACATCTTATAAGCCTGACGCCAAACCTTTACTCCTGTCAGATCCCTGCTGAAAGATAATCACCACCTGACCTTCTAATCAAACCAGAGAACTCGTGAGCTCTGTGGTGGAACGGGTTACACGGTATAATCACATGTTTCTCGTGCCTTGTTCGCACTGAAATAAAAAAAACAAAAAAAACGAAAACAGATAGACGTTAAGATTAAAAAAAATTTCCCCTCCTCCCTGCTCCGGACAGCTGCCTCTCTGTGATTCCGTTACGAATGAGGTTTTCTGTTCTTGCATCACTACAGCAAAACACTAAGTCTTTCCCACAGCATGTTGTGTATAAGCTGCAGATGTGATGGAACGGATTAAAACAAAAATAAACAAAAAACAGTAAACTCTTACTTGGGCCACAAACTTTTCATTAGAACAGAAAAGCAACCGCTCCTTACCTTTTATCTGACTGGATACATCGCTCTTGGGTTCACATTTGGGAAGCGAGCCGTCTACAGGGGAACAGAGAGAGAGAGAAAGAGAGAGAGATGTTTAGTTACATGACGAGTAAAATAAAGCGGAATAACTGTGTATAAATCAAAAGCCGTAAACATAGCGGCTTTGTCTTGTGTGTGTCTGTGCGTCTTTAGCTCTTTTGTGGTCTGAGACTCAACACTGAGCTCTTCTCAACCCTGTGCTGTGAAATAGCGCTGGTGGTAGCACAGAAGCTGAATTCAGCGTTAATCCCTAAGAGCTAATGATCTCTAATTCTTCACATTCAAAAACAACACGCTAAGTGTGGCCTTTCACTATGAGGTGGGGGGGACTCGCGGGATGAACTGGCACTTATAAGTGAAATAGAGAGCATGTGAGGACAGAATAAAAAGCGTGTGTGTGTATGTGTGTGTGTGTGTGCTGGCTATATTGCAGGGAACGTTTAACCTTCTTCCTTGCCAAGCCAAGTTAAACACGCTGCCTGCTCAACCCTCAAATTTTCACGGGGCAGAAAGCCTACGATGTTGATGATGATGATGATGATGATGATGACGACGGGTCAAGCTCCCAAGCTTCTAAACACACCATCATGTTGTTAAAGAAAAGTGAACAAGTGAAATCCAGAAAATGACACAGGCTGAGTGTTAAACACTAAACTTATTGATGACAGCATTCGCCGCAGGTCGGCGTTAATAATACGCACTTCTGCTCTACGTGGATGTTTCCATCGTCAGGTTACTACTGAAGAGGAATCGCTTGAGGTGATTAATCCACTTGCGCTGCCAAAAATCAACGTGACTCTTCTAACACGGGTTAAACCTTCATATTTAAACAGTTACAGTGTTTGAAATTGAAGTCAGCACTACTTTTAGACGACTAACGCAGATCTACTTGCAGAGGTGAAAGGTACCCAAGTTCATTTATTTCATTTCTGTAATTAAGTACATATGACAATATGAAGTGTGTATATATACAGGTCGTCCCTGATTTACAAACGAGTTCCGTTCCGGGAGCACATTCCTAGGTCGGATTTGTTCTTAAGTCAAACAAAGTGAGTCTTATACGCCTTTAACACGAATAAACGAAGCAAAGCATATTTATCCACTAAATCTGTCCCCTCTCAACATGTGGCCAAAAACTGTCATCGTGCCTAAGGAATTGAATTTCTCAGTAAAATGTATGTGCCTTTAAATGGCGAGGACGATTCCGGGCACCATTTCATCTCAGAGCTGTTTTCCACTGTATTGGACTGTGAACTCTGTTTAGTTGAGGTTTTTCCGAAATTAGGATTATTTACCATCAGGACAGCTTTACAGGTCAGTTATTTTTTAATCATCTTGCTCTCAGAGTGGTGCATTTAAACCGGTGAGAGCGACTCATTTCTCCACACATACAATATACCGTATTTTAGACATTTTATACATTCACTGACACACTGAGAATATTGTATATAATTGTAAATTTTGGTATCTGATGCACTGCAGTATCCATTTTTTTCCACAATACACATGAGCTACTTCCGCGATTAAACAGGAGGTGGAACCGCAGTCCGTTCGTACCTGCGGAAAATGCTAACTCAAATGTAGTTGGGAGACTTGTATATTTTTTTTGCTTAAGGGCTGAAACGTTTCAAGTAACGAACGAGTACCTTGAGTAATTTATAGCAAGAATGACTGAGGCAAAACATCTAATTCATTTTAAATGCTTGCGTTATGTTTTTGTGCAATATTTGTTTGGCGTGACACAGCGTGCTTCCGGATGCAAGCTGCCAGTAAACACAGACGAAAAAGAAGGGCTTACGTCACCCACAAAGCGGGAAAGGAGACGCAAACAGTTAGCTGCGTATTGATTTGAGGGAGCGTTCTGTTGCAGGCTGCAAAATAGAAGGGAGCGATAAAAATATCAGCGAGACAAGAGAAGAAGAAACCAGCAAGAGAAAAACGACAGAAATCGTCAGTAAAGGCTTATGTTAGGCCTGAGCGATTTTGAAACTTTTAGGTCTGAAAGCTAAATTGCACAACTTAGTGTTTTTGTTTAATTATTTAAATTTATGTGTGCCTTAGTTTTTTTTGATACTTAGTCATTTGAAATACCTTTTTTCAGGCCTTGTTCACACAGACGTTAAAATCGAGCGTTTTTATGGTGTTCGTAGCGTCCAGTGAGCGCGGATCAAGCATTGGAGTGAATGAGTGTGTTCACACGGGCTTTGGTGATGCGCGTTTGTCAGGCTGCGCGTTTATACAGCGTCAAAAAAACGTTGCATGCAGCTTTTTCTTGGTGCTTAAATCCCAACGAACGCAAGAAACCGCTTCTAGTTTGTTTTCTTCGCATTTATTTATGCATGCTTTATTATGCGTTTATTTATACATGCTATACATAGGAAAAGGGGGAAAAAGGCAAAATAAAGAAACTGGAAACTGATATCCGACAGTAATTAAAAAACTTGCGCGAAAATTTTGGCATTTCTTCATAAACCACAAAAAAACCTCCTTAAATCCGCCGTTGTGCAGTCAGAGGGTGAACCCAGTAGTGGCAACTATTTTTTCTCTCCCTACATCGCCGTATTACGAAAAATTTTTAAAACAAGAAGATTAATGTCTAATATAGCAAAATGGTCCATATTAAAAGGAGGGACCTGAAATAAAACGACAAGGGCTTTCATATCCAGTTCCCGACACACTGCCCCCACAGGTTAACACACAAACTACAATTTGGGCTGCAGGCTGGCATGTAGAAGTCAACCAAACGGCACTATAAAACGCAACATAAACGTCTAGGATGTTCAGAGCGCATTTGTTTATCCAAAAATTTTACACCCGTGTGAACAAGGCTTTAGTTTTTGCACCTGAGAAAAGGCTTTAAAATAAGACTGTAATGCACTTAATTCATCTCAGTCAACTTTAAGCTGTTCCTTGTATTGTGAATAAAGACAATGTTTATTTTTTATAAAATGCTGTATGCATTTAAAAAAATAAAAGTAAATTTTTCTAAAAACAAAAACAATTAATCGTTGTTTCTCGTACATTTTACATTACTGTTTAATTAAGCAAAAGTACCGGATTTTTTTTATCTGATTATCCGATTACTCGAAGAAAAAAAATTTTAGAATACTCAATTACTAAAATATTCAATACCTACAGCCCTAATTGCTTTATTAGAAGATACTTGTTCCTTCACTACATCATACAACAAATATCTGTACTTTTACTTCACTGCATTTTTGCACGGCTTCGTGTTAGACAGCCACAGTCACCTGCTGACAATCACACTGAACTGTGCTTTCTTTTGTGACGCATTAAATATTGTTATAGGTTGAAATCAGAAATTAAGCTGGCTGCAGACGCCGACTTGGAAGCAGAGAGAGAGAATTTTACTATGAAAAGGGCTCTCAAGAGCTAAAACAAGCTTAAGGAATTTGATAAGCAAAAAGTCCTTTCAAGTTGACATGTAAATGGAGGACTTCTACTTATATTTCGGCGATTTCTGATCTCGAACCTTGAGTAATGTAACCATCCATAGCGGAGAGCAAATTTTCTATGCTGTCTTTTGGGGGGAGGATGGTAGCACTACTACATCAATCTCAGCAACATGGACGTCTGTTAGCTCATACAAGCGAAAGGGGCGGATAGCGCTTCCCTCAGAGGGTGTTCGACCTCACCTGATGTAGAAGATCCCCAATGGGACGATTTGTCTGACTTGTATGCTAAAGACAAGTGCTGGCTCAGTGGTAGGTTACTCATCTTCAATGCAGAAAGTCTGGGTGCAATTCCCACCCAAAAAATACATATCCCAGCCACATGCAGTGCCGGTCCCAAGCCTGGATATGGTGCAACACTGTATTTACTGTTTACTTTAAGTAGTCTCCCCACCGCCCCGCACCCGCCCCGCCCCCACCCTCTCTTATCCTGGGTTATTCTAACTCCCCTTATTTAAATTTATTACTCTTTTGAAACAATGGAAAGCAACTGCAACTAAAAGACTGCAATTTTCCTTCTGGGATTAAAAACGTCCTTTGAATTTTGAATCTTATTGGCATTGGAGCAATTTTCTGAATAGGTTTTATTGCCAAGTTTCCTCACTTTCCTCATCTTTCCAAGATATTCAGAAACTGAAAACACGCAGCTTGTGACTGTCTAATTAAGGCTGAATGAACGCACCCTCACAGAAACCTTCACTACATCAATGATTTTATGCGATTCTGTTATACAAGTGTGTTCGCATATTGAATCTGTAGTTCTACCGTCATGGCTGCAAGAAATATTCTACGATGCTTTCAAATAGATATTTAAATCAAATAGATTTCAATACTGAAATCCCCCCCCCCTTATGTGTAAGGGATAAAAAGCACTGATGACCTCCAGGGATCCCTGAAGATGTTGGGGGAGGAGAGGCACGAGAGGCAGGAGCGCTGACGGATAGGGACATATGTCTCTCTCTCTCCTTCTCTCTCTTTCCGTCTCTGTCTCTTTTATCATAGAAGGTCTAAAACTCAAAGAAATCCCTGTGATGTCATCACCTTTCAAGACCACTGACAACACAAACCTACCCCGGTAATATGAGCCAAGACCGCTCCAGTGGGGTGTGTACTGGTGGAAGGAAACCAGCCGAGGAAGGAAAAAGAGATGTAGAGATAAAGAGCATGAGGAAACAAAAAGGACCTCCAGGAATTTCAAAACTAGCAGCGCCGCCTCTTCAACGTTCTGCAAAAGGAAATTTCTCTCCTGATGTTTCGTGGCGATCGGAGATTCCAGACATCTCGAGTGCCAGAAACTGGAGAGCGAACACAAACACTGGACAAGTTTCTGATGGCATGCCAGATGCATTCCTGCTTGGTCCTAGTACAGTATTAGATGCGTGCTGAGCTTTAGAGAAACAACACTTCGCTGAACCTCGGTGGGCCAGCAGACTAACACACTCACACCTCAGAGCTGGAAAGTTCCTATTATACCACGGGGAAGGGACACAAATCTTACATCTAGGAATCGGTTCACAGAACTGTGACACAGAGACTATCGATTCAATTTTCGAGCACTAAGGCTTTTTTATTTTTATTTGATTCAACAGCATTAATGTTTATTTATATTAATGTGTTCTTGATTTGTCTTGAACTGTATATCCTTCAGTTCAAAATATATGTCTCATACAAAGCAATAATCTCTTTCCTCTCCGTCTCGCTATTCCACGCTTCACTCCAGTAGGTGGCGGTAATACATTATTTGCTTAAAAATTCAAAAGAAGAAGTAGCAATACTAGAACGAGAGAAAAACGAGAGTATTTTTCAAGCGAGTTGCAAACAAAAGTGTCGGTTTTATCATTTTATGTTCCTAACTTTATCTAAACAATTGTACGTGTGAGAAACGAATCAAATCCATCAACAAAAGATCGATTGAATCACACAGTTTTGTAAATCACATGTTTTAACTTTAACAATTTATTTTGTCTCTTTCTCTCTCTAAAAGCCTGCTGAGAATAATTATATTATTGCAAAACAAATAAATAAAAAAAAGATCTGTTTGATATTCACTGCATTAAAAAAAAAATAAAACATTAAATACAATCAGATCCTGATGTAGGTCAAAGTTCAAACCAGGATCAATAAATCACTAGGCAGAGCTCGATGGGAGTCGGTTCCATAATTGATTTCGGTTTGAGTAAACTCATCTATGATCGACCATGACTCTTGCACTTATGCTTCCTTAAAAAAAAAAATTTATCAATCCTATCACCATTCACCATCACACACGCATCCATACTCACATAAGCAAAATATACACAAACGAAAGTCCAGTCTTTATGATCTTTAGCAAATAAGAGGAAAGGCTTTTACTTTCACTAGTAAACATCCCTATAGTTTTTACTGTCGATTTATTTATTTTTTTTAAATGCAATGTCACCAAATGTTTAAGCGAAGTCCATTTATCCCCCCACACAATCACATTTGTTTCACGAAGTTGACGTTCCAGGATTTGATAATATGTTGAAGGATTCCTAAATCAGTTCCAGCACTTTCAAATCTCCTCAGTTGTTTTCTTTGCTTGACGCAGCTCGATAATCTGAACTTTCAGAAATATCCAGGCAGCGTGCATTAACGTTAACGTATAACGACATCGCTGTCGGAGCAGAAGTACAGTGTCACTGTAGGTTGACTAGTATTTGTATTTTTTTATGAAAAAAAAAACAAAAACAAAGTACGGTCATGCTAGAGAGCAGACGTGGACACAAGTTATATCTTGATTACAAGGAATAAAACTATTATGACAAATAACTGTAAGATCTTTAACATATTAACTACTGTGTGGAAATTTCACTGTCTATTCTATTATCATATATTCTATTTTCACTATATTTTTCGAAAAATTTTTGCAGAGTTTTTCTTTGTATTGCTGCATTATCCCTAGCAAAGAGGTCGAGCACACCTCCTCACTAAGATAAAGGTTTTTGGACTTTCCCCACTCAGAGTTGCTTTGAGAAGTTTCCTAAAACACTTTTAGTCTAGGACTCCCAGCTTAGGATAATTTAGGAGCTCTCTGAAAGAATCCTAAGAAGCTTTGTGAATACGGGCCCGGGATTTTTGGCGAGTCACTATAGATACACTAATCAGACAAGGTTGAATCGTATATTTATTTGGAACTGTGACCAAGCAGGATATGAGTGTCTCCCACTCACAAACACACACTCACCCATGTAAAAGTTTGAGCCTCCTCCAAAAGCCCCTGTGCTGTCAGCCAGATCAGGACAGAAACAAAAAAGTAGGGGAAAAAAAAAAAAAAAAAACAGTGCCACACTAAACCCAGTGAGTCAACAGCACGTGGTCATGTCGGGGCCCATGTGTTTCCCCTGTAATAAACAACAATCCCTCCCATTCAGTCGGTGAGCGCACTAAAGCGAGCGCATGCTTTATGAGGAGACCCCGAGCAGTGATCTGTGCCCTGTGATGAGCGCTGCGATGGGCTGAACATTCACAGATGAATCACAGGGAGGGGAAAGAGGGGCCGCTTGATTGCTACGTGCTTTCAGTCTGCCTCATCCACGGCTACTCATTCGTTTCAGGAAGAGAGCATGAGAGAGAGAGAGAGAGGGAGAGAGGAAAAAAATAATGACCTGCTTCAACCAGGCCAAAATTAACCTCCTGCTTCCCATTTGATCTTTTCTTTTTTTTTTATGGAAGCAAAGTGGAAACCAAATATTGCAGCAGTAGATGGACATGTGTGCATGACTCCACTTTATTAATCTCAAAGAAATTGTACAGTGCTGTGAAGAAGTTTTTGTCCCCTTCCCCTGATTTATTTATTTATTAATTTCATACAAGATGTGCCCGCGACTTTGAAATTAAATTGCACACATAAGCGTGTTATTAGAAAATGTACAGCACCATCTGTTAAATTTTGGAATAACCACATTTTTAATGCGTTACCATAAAATGCATGGAATGAAAGTGCGAGATTGTGTAGATTTCAATCGCACACCCATCACCGCGTATTAAAAAAATTAATGTTTACACCAAATGTTAAATTTTGAGATTTAATAATAAAATTTTTTTTACAATGTCGATTTAAAAAAAAATATTTTTTTTGTATAAGAGCGTTTTCTATTTAAAATTCAATTTAAAGTAGCATATCTTCTCTTCCCGTGGGCCGAAACAAAGCCTATATGTCAACTCAAGCTCAGCCTTGAAAAACACATTAAAATTTGTTTTAATGTAGTTTTAATGTGATGCGTGCACAAAAAAAAACAAAGACAGACAAACAAAACTTCCAAAAAAAATCCTGATTCCACATGAATGAATTTTTCCGCACTTATCTTTAATCAACAGACACGCCGACTTTACAGTTTTATTATATGTATAAATAAATTTCACTCTTAAACGTCACACGAAGATAACCAAATTAAATACAAAATGTCAGTTTCAAATGTTGATTTCATTTAAAAGCTGTCCAAACCTGTAAAAAAGTAATCCTACCCCTTGGTAAATCATGTACGAACTGTGATGTTTAGGAAGCTGAATTGAATCTCACTTGCCACACCCAGGCCTGATGATTACTGCCAGATCTGTTGAATCAGGAAATTCCTTAAATAGAACCTGTGTGAGAAAGTCAAGCGCGCTAAAAGATCTTAAAAAGCAACACATCATGCCACGATCTAGGGAAATTCAAGAACTACGATTATCTTCATGTAATATTAAAATTGGTTTGATAATCTAAAAAAATCTAAAAGAAAAAACGTTTTTCAAACCTTTCTGGGCCTACGTGAAAATGTAACTGCTATCCACCTCAAAAAAACATTTAAATAAATAAATAAATAAATAAATGAATCAATAAAAATAAAATTAAGGTTTTGGAGTGGCCTAGTCAAAGATTTCACCTCAAAGTCTTTAATCTGATTGAGATGCTAAGGCCGCTCGTGCTCCAAAACCCATCCAATAAATAAAATCATTATCATTTGAAAACTGCATTTTTTTTAGTATTATTTACTCTAGTTATCGTTGTGTAATATTAAAATTAGTTTGATGATCTGAAACAAAAAAGTATGCAAAAAATAAATAGATAAATAATAAAAATCAAGAGGGGGCATATACTTTTTCATATCACTGTAAAATTAAAAGAGAGATAGCTAGTGAAGTAAATTATTCGGATTAAGCAACAGTAAATTTTCAAAAGTATGTGGACGCCTGGCCATCACACTGCAAACTTTTACTACAAGGTAAGCAACAACGCAAACAATTGTCAATAAAATCTGGGTTTGTTTCCAAAGGAAAGGTTTGAGAAACTCTTGACTTGTCCTCAGATCTTAATCACAGATCAATAGGATGTGACGGAGAAACTATTCCGATCCACGGATACTCCACCTCACAACAAACACCTCCAGAGATCTTACGAAGCCCACGGTTTTAATGTTATGGCTGATCTGTGTAGCTACCCTCATGCACACGTACGTTAATGATCTGCTGCTGTCAAAACAATAAGAAACATCCTGTAGTCACCACCCAGTTGTCTCTCGGTGCCGCTCGCTATTCTTTTCCACAAACACCGTTTACATAAACACTGAACTCGCCATGAATAAAGTTCACTGAACTATTTAAAACAAGATTTTTACACAGCACCACCCAACAGCCTGGGGAGCTCCGCTTCGACGTGTCATAGTTACTACAACACCGACGTAGATTCGAGTCGCGTAATAAGGAAGCACTAAGGTTAAAGGTCGAGGTAAGCTACTACAACGACAACAATAACAACCTGTCTGAGAAAGATTGAAAAAAATAATCATCTGACAGAAAGCCTGACAAAGAGAGGTCAGAACAGATAAAGTTTAACGTGGTCTCTATGGAATCGGCCCAGCAGGAAGTCAGATGGCTCTATAATTTTACAAGATGTCCTACTTTACTTTCAGAACCAATTTAAAAGAAAAAAAAACAGCAGCGTTTATCTTTGGGATAATAATTATCTCAAGCCTCTGTATAAAAAAAAAGATGAGTCACTGTATTATTCGAGCACGGCACGGCCTAGACATGATGAAAGGGTAGGGCTCTGTTCCTGGCTTCTTCTCGTGTATTAAATAATTAAATACGTACAAAGGCAAAGCAAAAAAGTGCAGGAAAAAAAACGGCGACTCAACAAAACATAAACGGGAAAAGAAAGAAAAAAACATGCCGGTGCAGTTAGTTATATAAATGGAGGTTTTGTGATTCATTCACGATTGATTTGTACCGGGAACACAATTGCTTCGCCCCCACTCTCCCCCGCGGCCAGCGTTCACATTGTTTTTGTTTTCTGTACTCGGGTGCACGTGCGTATTTACACTCTCCAAATCAGCAGGTGGCAGTGTGCATCTACTTGGTTTGTGCAAAAGTCTTGAACCCCTCATTTCTCCATATTTTGATCTCAAAGAGCCAGAGTTTATTGTAATTTTTTTTTTTTATGTAGTCTTGAGGTATACTTCTCCAGGCTTCCGCAAGGACATTTTTTTGCCTCTCATTTTCAAAGGAATGTATTTTTGGGACAGACGAGATGGGAAATGCAGTTGCTGCTGAGGTTGTTACATAACCAGTTTTTAAACCGCTTTAGGCAAATAAAAAGGCGTCAGTTTAAGCGCGCAGTAAACACCATGTAGTGGTGTCCATTCTCCTGACGTCTTCCCAGGCAACCTTTAAACGAGGACACTGCATCACCAGCATTTCCAGCATTCCCCTGGAGATTTAAGAGCACAGTCTTGCAGCAAAATTATAATGCGGAACCTTATTATAAACCTGTGTTTTTTATACTTTACATTGTATATTCGTCTCAAAGGTGTACAAGACTCACTTTGTCGGACTTACAAACAAACCTGGACATACGAACATACTCCTGGAACGGAACTTTATCATAAGTCGGGGACAACCTGTAATTAAATTTAATATGAAAAAATGAGCGGTGGCCTCAGACCTTTGCACAGGGCTATACTTTTGTTGAACTGATTTGACACAACAGGTGAATTTCTTGTGAGAGACAAAATAGTACAATTAATATCACTGACCAGGTTTCATCCGCAAGAAACCACAAAAAAAGAAACTGAAACCAACCTGAAAAGTTGCCTTTTGGAAAAAGAATACCTATTTGTCTTAGGCTTTGCATGGGGAAATAAGCTTGCAGTGGTGCACACACCTTTCTGACATCCAAATGGTTTCCACTGAAACATCCTTCTTTCAATATTTTTCTAAAGAAATAATTCGGTCACACAAACATACCTAGGCCTTTTGTTTGCACATGTTAATTAGTCTTAACACTGATTCTGTGCAATTAGTCTGCATGGTCAGCTCTGTTGCCTCGTACCTACAGGGTTGGGGGTTCGAATCCCGCCTCCAGTCTGCGTGTGTATGGAATTTGCATGTTCTCCTAGTTCTTCATGGGATTCCTCTGAGTATTCCAGGATTTCCCAATAGCCAAAAAAAAAACTTTTTGTAGGAAGACTGGTGTTTCCAAATTACCTGTAGTTTATGTTTGTAAGAAGACCTCTGCAGCGTAACTTCCTCTTGATCAATGATGTGAAGCCATCAGGTCACTGAGGCCAACCACAGGTCTGCTCTTTCCCTAATAACAGGGCACCATAAAGCCTGCCCCAAGGGTGCATTATTAGTGCCATTTTCTAGTACTTACTTGCTCTCGAGGCCAAAAGTCACCCAGGTTTCTGGAAACCACGGTTCGAGAGCACACCAGGATATTAAAAAAGGGGGTTTGAATGCGATCTAAGAACGCGTATGCATTCAGAAGCAAGATAGAAAAGACTAGAGGAAACGGAGAGGGCCGGCTGGTGCTGTATCTCTCTCTCTCGCTTATAAAGAGTCAAACAAAACCAGGTCACACAGAGGCAGAGGGGAGAGATAGCAAGCAAAGGACACGCAAACGAGTCTCCCCATCCCCCTGCTCCATTTCTCTGATCTATTTCCACTCCCTTCATTTCTTACCCACATTTCTTTTTTTTTTTGACCTGTCTGTCAGTTCACTCTATCCAACATCACCTCGACAAAGAAGAGGCTTAAGCCTCAGCAAAATCAAAGTCAGATGAAGTCCACACGTTAAGAACCGAGAGAATTCTCAGTGTGTGTGTGTGTGTGTGTGTGTGTGTGTGTGTGTGTGTGTGTGAGAACACTGATCCGCGTTTTTAACACTTGCTCCGACTTGTAGGATTCCTGGAAGTTAATCATCAGCCGTTTGCAAGCATCTATCCCGGGTTTCAATTGTCTTTGTCTGAGATGTGCATGAAGGAGCTCGAGCTTTTCAACACTCGAAAGGAAAGAAGGTAAAAAAATAAAAACTCCTGGTTCAGTTATGTAAATAAGGACCTCATAAAACAGCACTTAAAGAAGGTTAACAGCAGTTCACACACACATACACTCAGTCGATCTCACACACAACTGGGGTTTTCATAAGAGACTATGAATAAGTAGGTAAGCCCACATGTATATCCATCTGCTTAGAAGAAGAAGAAGGAGGAGGATGAGGAGGAGGCATGACTCAGGTTAGGGGGAAAAAACGTTTACACAGTTACACACTAATCCTTCAAGCCTTAACCTAAACAAGCATGTGATGATGATACGGAAAATATCGTCACTCGTCCATCCAGATGAGTTGTCGTTTGAGCAGCGTTATTCATGTCCGTTACAATAATCCCACGAAATAATAATAGCCTCCGATCAGCTCGAATTAGTCTCAGACCCACTCATTACACACTTTTACACCAGTCTTTAAAACACTGCGTGCTAAGGAGGTAAAACGCGTTTAAAAACTGTTTCTTTATAATCCTTCAGGTGGCACACTCTGAACTATTCACACATTTTCATCCCGCGTGGTAGGACTAAATTATTTGCCAAGTTTCTTTAGAAATGATAATTATGGCGGACCAAATAAGGATAACTGCTGCTTAATTTTATATATATATATATATATATATATATATATATATATATATGGGGGTCTTGCATTAGCATTTAAAAAGCTACACACGGTGAAACAGAAGATATTTCGTAAAAGGCAAGAGGGGTGTTTCTGCTGTAATAATATTAACAGATCTTGAACTTGTTAAAATGTGGTACGATTAGGCAACTTTAATAAAGATGGAACATTAATAATGAACATTTATTAATTATTTTAATAGTGACAACTATCTGAATACACAGGGTTTTTTTGTGATTTGCTCAGCACTGAGCAGCATTAACAGGGAATTCAAGTCAAGTAGTAACTTAAGTTAAGTAAAAAATTAACAGAAACTATCTAGCTAACTAGGACACCTAATTAGCTGACAATTTAAGACAAATCAAATTTACACCTTAAATGATCAAAAACTATTGTAAAATACTTAAAAATACATAAAAAGACATTACTACACAAAAGGTAAAGAGACAACAAAGTGCAAGCAGGAGCGACAACATGATACAATGCCATAAACTGTGATATACTGAGATAGTGAGTAAAGGTAATGCAAGTTAATAACATGATAGATAAATTAAAAAAAAATTAATAAATAAATACAAAACATTTTTGTGAGTAGCAGCATAGACGAGAGAGAGTCCTGTTATCGGCCATGTGGACACGAGAGAGCTGATTTGCAGTTTACAGTCAAACACCGAATTACGTTTCTAGAGAACGCACAAATTGTGAAAAACCATAAATTTTGGACGTGGTCATGCCTATTTTTATGGGATTAAACCCCAAAAATGCTCCCAGATCTGCTCCCAAAACACTTTAATTTAATTTCAAACTTATTACTTTCAAATTACTTAAAAAAAAAATGTATGTAAAGGTAAACCCGTATACCGTACAGTACTGTACTGCTGTGTCTCCCAAAGTGCTAAAATGTAAAATACCGTATACGTACCGGACTTTACGTAAGCCCGTTTTATTTATGTGCTGTGGTTTTCTTTGGTTATAAGTACAGTAGAGTAAATACGTTAATAATTCACTCTACCAAGAAGCGTTTTCCTCTACATTACTAAAAAAGGTATACAGTATTATATTTTATATGGAAATTTAGCTGAATTTACATTAACATTTATGCTACAAAAAAATTGTAAATTATATTGTTATTAATAGTCACTGAAAATTATATATTGCCATGAAAAAAAAGAACATTTAAAAACAAATCGCGGAGGACGTTTGCGTTTTCTGCGACAATTATTAGTTTGGTTCTAAGTAAAAAAAAAAAAAAAAAAACAGCTAACAACGAAGGAAGCGACTCCGCGGGGGGGTCGACTGTACACGGAAACAATTCATCGGGTCCTGGTATAATGGTTGGTAATATTCCTCTGCAGCATTACGCCTACTCCACTCTCCTTAAACCTGAAATGATGTAAACGCTCATTTTCCTGTCTAAAGGTTCAGGCTGATGAAATCATTTATCATGAAAAGTAACAAGCAAGGGAAAGGGAAAAAAAAAAGACATGCATCACATCAACTCTGAAGAAAACACATTGAGAGGAATAATTATATAGTGATGTCAAGTTTATGCAACTTTTTCTCTAAAATAACAAATCTTTTTTTTTCCTCCATATAATGAGCTTTCCCATCTCCTATTATTAAGGAAAATAAATAAATAAAAAAATGCTGACTTTCAAGTGACACTTTCGCTCCAGAGATGATGTGGTTCAAGTCACCTTCATTCCACCTTTTCGCGGTGTTGCCATCACGTTCTCCTCACAATACCTGCTCAGGATAACGAAGCAACCCGTTTAGTGTGCACGATTACAGTCTTTATCCCATTGGTCATCATTCTGACAAGCTTACATTCAGAATGTCTTCGGGCAGGATGTCTTCATGACACCGAGACAAAGGGGTCAAAGCAAACACACGATAAATCAAAAACAGGATTTAAAACTTTTTAAGGTAAAATTTATTTTAAAGGCACGCTAATCAAGTCTTGCTTTCATAGAAATGTTCGAGCTTCACACTGATCGCAGCACCGCAAAAAAGCTTAGGAGAGCGCGGACGGTCCGAGTCACAGAACATTTGCAAGGTAAATGCAGGGATCGTTGGATGTGATTTTAGTAAAATGCTTGGCCATCTGACAAGACTGTCTCCACCATTTCTTCTAAAAACTTACTACAGTTTTTGTACGCTTTGCTTTAAACATCCAGTCACACCACAGTGCAGGACATCTGGTCACATCTGGTCACTCTGCGTCAAGTCTCAAACATTACCCACAACAACCTAAACCAACAACCTAACAATAAACACGTATTATAAAACTATTTCAACTACCAACATCTAAACAGTAAAATGTCTTACTGTAAGGAGACTTTTGTAACAAAAACATCTGTAAAAGAGGATCTGAGTGTCGATATCCCATTCCCACCAAAGTCAAAGTGCTAGTTTATGTCTGGTGCTAGTGCCGGTTCAGAGCCACTTTGTTTTTCCATGGGCTTGAGAGTCACGTCATCACGTCACTGCATACGTCAGTGTACGTTTCTACTTTCCCACCAAGGCTAAAGGCAAAAAAGTAAAGGAAAAAAAAGCTAGCAACAAGCATAACAACAAAAATGGAAAACTTTAACGTGGCTTTGAGAGCGGTTCTTCTCACTTTACATAGGGAAACTTAAGGTACTGAAGATTATATAGGAATACTTAAGGTACTAGAGCTTAAAGTACTAAAGCTTTACATATGGAAAGTTAAAGATACTAATGCTTTGTATAGGAGTATTACAGCTTTATAATAGAGGTACTAAATTTTACACAATAATACTGGAAGGTACTAAAGCTTTACACAAAGAAACTTAAAAAGGTACTCAAGCTTTACATGGGGAAACTAAAGTTACTAAAGATTATATAAGGATCCTGAAGGTACTAAAATTATGTAAACGTACTTAAGCTTTACATGGAGTTACTAAAGGTACTAAAGATTATATAATAATACTAAAAGTACTAAAGCTTCACATAGGGAAATTATAGGTACTAAAGATTATATAGGGATACTAAAGGTACTAAAATTATACAATGGTAATACAGCTTTACACAGGGAAACTAAAGGAACTAAAGATTATATAAGATACTACAAGTACTAAAACTTTAAATAGGGAAAGTAAAGATTATATAATGGTACTAAGATATTAATGCTTTACATAGGGAAACTTAAGATAATAAAGGTTATGTAAGGATCGTAAAAGGTACTAAAGCTTTACATAGGACTATAAAAGGCATTAAAGACTATATAATGGTACTAAAGGTACTATAAAGTATACAAGTTTACTGAGGGTATGGAAAACTGAAGATACCAAAAGATTATATAGGGGTAACAGAAGGGACTAGAGCTTTACATAAGAATACTAAAGGTACTCAAAATTATACAAAAGGTACTAGGGGAAGTAAAGGTACTAAGGATTATATAAGAATACTATAAGTACTAAAGAGTATACTGTACAGGTATAGTAAAGGTAAAGTTAAACAAGTTAAACAAAAAGTACTAAAGCTTTACACAGGGAAACTAAAGGGACAAAACATTTACAACCTTTAATTGGAATTAATAAAGTCCTCCATTTTTATAGAGGGATACTAAAGGTACTAAAGCTTTACAAAAAGAACAAAGGATTTTGAGCATATCAGTGAATCTCACACCTGGAGTTATAAACTTCTATTGTGCTTTATCACATTGCATGGTGTGTACACACACACACACACGCACACACAAAGGGAAATCACAGCCTGTCTATCAGTGATAATCATTTACACACTCCCCATTTGACCCAGCAGCTGGACGTAACGCAGCACGTTAAAACCCAGCAGAAAGTATCAGCACCAGTTCAGCCAAATGTGAATGAACACTGCGATCAACACGCCGATACACAAACAGTGTGTCCCAGCCCATCACAAAGGTTCAGGGTGGAGCAGAAATTCAGTTTGGCTCCATTGTCGTAGAGTTTTGTTTTGGTTTTTGTGTTTTGTTTTTCGTTTTGTTTTTTTTTATATTAGAGGCGTGCGCTGTATCCTGCGTGATTTATCACGTGCACACAGACGGGGTCTGTAGAAGATTGATCTATTGATTCAGAAGATGAGAGGCAGCACCACGCCATATTTCCACTCGCACTCGATGGATTTCTGACAAAAACGCAAGTCGTGCTTTGTTCCTGGGTAAAACTGCAGTGTCGTTGCTGCCGGGGATCGACCCCACTGCTGTTGATCCATCTGGTAACTTGACAAGGAAAGACGGCTCATTAAAACACTTTTAGGAGGCGTTAATCATTTACAGGGAGCAGGTTAGTCCACATTTCTTGTTGAGACAGACTCGTTTCCCCCCACAATAAAAGAAGAAGACACCAATACTGAGCAGAAGCAAAATAAAAGTAGAATAATGTGAAGGGATGCATTTAGGACTGCCATCACTGAGCAAATTATAAAGCAAAAAATAAAAACAAAAGAGTGAGTGAGTGAGAAGAAGAATGTGGCGGAATGGGAATCTGAGCGCTTGACCCCGAGCGCTCGGAGAAGTGGGACATCAACTGAACGCCACATTTAAAAATGAAGCACTTTAAAGAAACAAAAATAATAATAATCTTAAGGAAATTAAATATTTTAAGATTTTTAAAATGGTTGTCCCATGATCAGAGTCCGTCATAGTGATGTCACAGCGGGACAGAGGAAATCTTTAACAGAAGGTACATTTCTTCTTAAAGGGGTCATACGGTCCTACATGCACTTTTTTAAGCTGTTTGGACTGAAATGTGTGTTAGGAAACTGCGTACACAACCACTCTACAGTGATAAAGAGCCACCCAGTGATTTTCTTCTCATTTATTAAAATAAGATGCCCCTTCTGAAATCAGGCCAATCTTAAATGCCTGTCGATGTGACGCCACACCGACAGAGGCCGCTTCTACTATAGTTGATTGACACTGGTGTTTTAGCAAAGACCCGCCCCGAGTGAGAAGGAGCTATCGGCCATTGTTTTTCAATGTTGGAGCAAGATGCCGCCTAAGCGAGTGTGGTGTACAGTTGTTGGGTGTAATAGTGAACACAGCAGTCGTCATTCACTACAGACATCTGAGCCGCTGAGGACGCAGTGGCTGAATTTTGTTTTTGAAGCTAACGTCCCCGCGGCCGATCTACCTAAATGCGTTCATGTTTGCGCTAATAATTTTTCACCAGACTGTTTTATAAACGCGGGTCAATATAAAGCAGGTTTTGCTAGGAAGCTGCTCCTAAAAAATGGATCTGTACTAACGCTTTGTGTTCCTGTTTCATCTTTACCAGGCTCGGTGAGTGTAATTTCTTTTTCTATGAATCTTTGCAGATTGCCTTTTCTAATAATCACGATGAATGCGGAGTGTTAGGTAACTTACACTCTCATAGAACATGGTTATGTCGTCTTCTCTATGTACATCCGTCCCTATATAATTCCTAATCACACGTTTATAATAAACAATGCATTAAGGTGATTGTCTAGTTGCAAACTATATTATGCTTACCTTTGTAACACTAGATAGTTAATAACGATGTCTGTCAATGATTAAGAAGTCATGTAAACACATCAGTAAACACATCGCGTTCGTATCTCTCTCAGTAAGCTTCTCCGCTTTTGTTGTTGTTGCTCGCGGCAGCGTAACAGCCCGTTAATTCATGCCCAAACTTCCGGGTGGGTTCTGTACTTAAATCAAACCAAAACTTACTTAAGAAAACAGGCTCAGGCTCTATATTCCAGGGTTTTCGCACTTTGGACTGCATTACCCACAAAGCATTGCCCGCACTGGACTACACTCCCGTGGCTATACCCCATGTGTGTTGTGAAGACACGCCCCACAGAACTGGGAGGCGGGCTCAGCAGAGATCATAAGCATTTAAAGGACCATGTACTGAAACAGGTTGCTGAGAACAGAGCTTGTTTTTACCAGTTAAAAGTAGTGTTTTTTTACACAACCATTAAGAATTTTTAATTAAAGTATATTACAAATTTTTCATTAGGACCCTAAAGATCATATTAACATTTAATGAAAAATGGGACTGGGTGACCCCTTTAAAACAAACCACCTCAGCTCCATATAAAGGTCACATTAATGAAAAATCCAGAGTAAAATCGAAAAAAAGACCCCGAATGCAATGCAACTATACATATGATGCGACTGTGCTGAGTCACAGAGACTCGACTCTGCTTGGCTTAGTTAACCATCCATGAGACGGCGAGCATGATGGTGATGAAAACGGTGCAACAGTTGGCTAAGCAAACACACACACACACACACACCCTGATAGCAAAAAAAATAAAAATAATAATAATAATAATAATAATATTGATGATAGAATTCCTAGTGGTATAACAGACATGTAAACCATGGATTAACTACAAAGTTTAACCGTTGTATTTAAAGATGGAATTTTACCACCATGATAAACATGGTGATGATTTGGGCTTCTTTTTGGAGCCACGTGACCTGGGTGAGTCGACCATGAACTCCATAAAATTGTGTAATGCAACAGGATAATGATCTGAATCACCCCAGTTTTGGAAAGTCCAGACTTGAACCCAAGTGAGACTCTGTGGACCTTAACAGAGCTGTGCGTCTGCGCTGCCAACTCAAATGCAAGCGGATACCGAACACTAAATCTGCCCCCTTAATCGGGTCACAGACAAAACATTTCTTACATCTTATATATTATCTGGAGATTCATGACCGCTTTGAATCAAATCTCCCTGACTCGTTTTCACTCTAGTTTACCTGACTGATTCAGGAAAGTCCTGCACTATACAAACCCATGCAAACAGCTGGAAACAGCAGCATGGACTGAATTCAAACAGGATTCAACATGTCACAGGTCAACTCAATAGTTTTTGTTCTCTCAGTGAAAGCGCTGCAATACACACACGCACTAATATAAATCAAACAATATAAAATATAAAACAATTATAAAATATAAAAACTAAAATATAGACTCAGAACACAGTATTTGTAAAAAAGAAAATCTAAAGAAAATCTAAAAAGAAAATCTAAAAAAAAAATAAGAAATTGTCTATTAAATCTAAGAAAAATTTAAAAGAAAATCTAAAGAAAAATTGAAAAAAAAGACATGCAACATTGACAAAAAATGTAAAAAAAATTTTTTTTAATCTAAAAAAATTTTATAAAAAAAAATTTAATCTAAAAAAATATATAAAAAATACATGCAACATCGACAAAAAAAATCTAAAACAGAATCCAAACAAAAAAACTAAAACAAAAATATTGACACGGAACACAATATATTTTTTTTAATGTGAAACACAATACTAATCAGGTATCGTGATGAGATCGTATCGGGTCGTCCCTGGTGATTCCTGTCCCTATTAAACACAGTTTCCACCTAGCTGTACGTCATAGATACACAGTACCAGTCAAAGGTTTGAACACAAGTTTGGATTTTTTTTTTTTTTTTATTTTTTTTTTTTACATCAATGCTGGAATTTTGTTTTCCCTCAAAAACTATGTAACACATATGGCGGCAAAAACACTAACAACAGTCAGTTGTTATTTTTTAAATATGAAGGTCAGCTGTTCTGGAATATTTCTTGCAAGAACAGTATTTTGTCAAGTGCATTTGCAAAACCCATAATGAAACTGTCTTCAATGAAGACCTTCCCAGGAAAAGCAAGACTTTTAAGACATTACCTCTGCTGTAGAGGAGAAGTTCATTTAGAGTCACCAGCCTCAGAAATCACCAATTAACAACCAGCACCTTAGATTAAAGCCGTTATGAAGCTTTACAAAGCATAAGACAGAGCAGATACATCTCAATATCAACTGTTCAAAGGAGATTATTGCATATTAAAAAAAAAAAAAAAAAATTATATTAAGGAGATCACAGAAAAGACCATGGAATTGGAAGGTGTGTCTAAACTTTTGACTGTGACTAAATCCACTATGTTTAAAAAAAAAAAAAAAAAAAAAAAACCTTCCAGTTTTATCCAGACCACACCTCGGCTGACGTGTGCGGCAGTTTACAGGGATTAGAAAGGTCGTCCTAGAGCCACAGCAGTGACGTACAGACACACACACGAGTAGGAGTAAACAGGAAGTAAGAGTGTTCTCGTTCTGTTTCAGTGAACCTTAGAACTAAGAAACGAATAACTCAGCTTCTCTACAAATATAAAATAAAGTGGCTCTTTTACAATTATGGCTGCATAAATGTGCTCGTCTGCGAATACGAAACTGTTAATCCACGCTCGGAGTCATCTCGTCCCGCATGCTCGGGTTACTGATTTCTCCAACCCTGCATTGTCTGTGCTTTTGGAAACAAAAGACCTGGATACGTGTGTGTTTGTGCGTGCACGCTCTCGATGGCGGATTATAGCAGAGTGTATGTATATACAGTCAGGGTGCGAAAGCGGCAAATCCAGTTCTATAATCAGATTCCGGCTGTAATCTAATAAATAAAAGCCTCCTCTGCCAGTTTTCCCCCCAAAATGTGTTTAAGTGAATCTCTGAATCAAAGCACGGGGTTTAGCTGAGCTTTAAACATTTCTATAGACCCGAGCCACGTCACATCTCTTTCAGTTCCTCTTCCTCTGTGGTCTGAATTTAACCAAAGCAATAACAAGAATAAAACTCTATTTAACCCGACCGTTAAGCGTCTACCATACAAAAACCCCCTGCGTGCCGTTCTCTTCTCTTCTGAAAGCGACCTTAACGGATCCCTGTCTTTCGGTTCCTTTCTTTCTGTCTGCGCGAGAATAACGACAGCGTATAGCGTGCCAGAAGACATTGCGCGAGGGGGCACAGAGTACACCGCCACAGACTCAAAGTAGGTCAGGTTGACCTTTCCCCGTCACACAGACGGGCTGAAAGAGTGTCTGGAAGAGCTAGACGAACCGATGAGAGAGACAGACAGAGAGAGAGAGAGAGAGAGAGAGAAAGCGGTGATAAACTGCGAAACGGTGAGACTGAGCAGAGATGTGGAGGGAAAGATAGAGAGAATGCGACATGGAAAACGTTGTCACTTTAGATGGCAGATGGGAGTCGTACAACGGCTATAAGTAGTAAATATGGACGCCGCGGGATTAGTCAATCACACTGAAACTAGCCAATTAGACGACATCTCCTAGCTCATGTATGTGGAAGACAGCAGACAGCGCTTTCCTTCGAGTGTATTACGCTGATAGCTGTCGATTTCTGCGTCGGCAGCAATGCAACAGTGGACCGATTTACATGTCATAACCATATTAAAGGTCATTTAAAGTACATTTAAATGACTGGTTAATTACCTACTCTAGTCAGTCATGTTCTATAGACTTTAAATTTCTTCCACTTTGCTTTTTTAATTCGAGCTAATAAAACTAGAAGGATGGTTCGCACTTTACTGTAAAAGTAGCCACTGGACCACTCACTCGACGTGTTACTCACTAATGAGAGCGCAGTCTCGTTATTCTTTACCCTGCCTGGTGAACAAATTGGTGAGAAGGGCAAGTGTGTTAAAAAAAAAAAAAGCTTGAGTTACGCAAGTTAACAGTTCAGTCAAATTTAGGCCTGCATATTAGACTGAATAGGGAAGTGGTGGCTCAAAAGCTTAAGGCTCCGGGTTATCGATCAGAAGGTCGTGGGCTTGAGACCCAGCACCACTAGGCTGACCTTTTCCACCAAGATGGTTCTGGAGCCGGTGAATCAGTTCTTTTCTCATGATGGCACAGAGACTTTATTGGATTTGAACAAAAAAACGTCAGGGGTTGGGAGGAAGGGGTTATCACGATCAACTAAAATTTTGTGATTGACGAAAAATAAATAAATGGACTCAAAATGATAATGGAAGCACAAATGCTTTCTAGTAAAGATGATTTGAAAGATTATCTCGAAGCGGTCTTGCAAAGCCATGCTGGACTTCAATGTTATTGTTGCGCTTGCCGCAAGATTTATTACATTTTTTACCGCAAGCATTGCTGAGAAAGTAGTGGCGGATTCAGACATATACAGTAATGCAATGATGTGACTTTCTAGCACAAGGAAAAAACAAAGCCAAAGCACTAGCGCCAGACATGAACTAGGACCTGGTTCTCTACGGTGAAAAAGGAGCCGTTAAACAAGACCCTATCTGAGCCGTTAAACAAGACCCTATCTGCCTTAGGGGTGCCGTATCCTGGCCGACCCTTAAGCTCTGACCTCAGCTTCCTGACGGTGATGTGTGAAAAAAGGAAAAAACATTTCACTGTGCTGTAACAAACATGTCACAAACAACTGAATCTTAATCTTAATCTTAAATCATGCTCCTGTGCTAAAAACAAATCTTAGCACTTCATTTAAAAATAAATTAAAATTCCTCTCCAGTGAACAAGTAGGTCTGAGAACTAGCCGGACTCATAATGTGTTTCGTGTACGATCATCGAGGCCAAGCACTTTCTTACTTCTAAGTTAAAAACGCAGACGTGATGTGCTGAATGATCACATACTCGTTTATTTCCCCTTAGTCTGAGTCACTCACTACAAGCTATTATGTATAACTAATCACCCCTTTAACTCTTTCCACTAGAACAAGAGTCAATAGGACTCATTCACCGGTCAACAGGAAGCGTGTGATGGCGAGCCCAAGCTGTGAGCTTATATTACTGCGTACTTAACGAGCAGGAGTCAAAGTAACCGTGTAGTACAACATCATATAAATCATTACTGAGACATGCACTAAAACTGAAAAAAAAAAAAAAAAAAAAGGATCAACATTTTAACACTGGACTGTGGGGGTCATGACCCCCCAAAATATTTTTTTTTATCTTCATATTAGGATGGGAGTGTTCTCAAATCGATACTGAAACACATGAACAATAAACAATCAATGAATCATTAATAATGACCAGATGCACGTTTCCCCATCAAATTCAGTTTTATTTAAACAGATCGAGAGGCCCGATCCACAATTTTCCCCACACACTCCCACAACGTGTCACCTGCCACAGTATCACTGCTGACCCTCACATACTCATTTGACACTTCTTTTGTTATTCACGATGAGTAAAATCTTATTTAATTGCACACAGGACATTGATTCACTCGGGCCCTCCTCCCTCCTCCGCCTCCCTCTCACATACTCACCCACTCAATCAGGGAACAGTCCTGCCCCTCCACACACCTGGGTGTGCACGTGAAATGTTCGTAAACATATAAAGTTTAATGCTTTTAGAAAAAGCATTCAGTTCTGCGACGGATCTCTGATGGCAAATGTGGAAGAGTATTATAAGCAGTCTGGTCTATTAGTCTGCCTGTGTCTGTGCGTCTGCCGGTCTGCGCATCTGTTGGTCTACCTGTCAGTCTGTCTGAGAGGAATTGCAATGACCTGAAATTTTATCATCAAGTATGTAATAAGAATGGCTGCCAGCTCGGTGGCTTAGTGGTTGTGATGTCCCACAACAGTTGTACAAATGGAAATTAATACAATGTTAATCACTATTGGCCTTTACAGTCCCTGGTTGAACTACAGAGGTTTCTAGATGGATGAATAGCTAGTAAGGAAAACGAAGCGAACGTTAAAATTAGGGGTGTGCCAAAAAATCTATTTACAGAAAAATCTAGATTCTCATTTGCAACGATTTAGAATCGATCTGAAATGGCCAAGAATCGATTTAATAAATAAATAAAATCAGCTGGCTGTTCGCCTCCATTTTTGTAACTAGCCTACTGGTCTGTACTGATGACACCACGCAGCCGGTTTTTGAACGTAAGCCTGCACGGCAAATCACTAAAACAAAGGAAGCAAATATGGATGAGAGGGAGATCCAATCAGCCCCGTCTTCACTTAAAGCTAAAGTTTGGCGTCATTTCGGTTTTTACCGAATGCCTGGAAGCACTGCGCTGGACATGACACATACAGTGTGCAAGCTTTGCAAAACGAGGACCAAGTACTTCGGCAGCACAACAAATGCGCGTGCTCATATTACTAGGCATCACCCGGAGCTCAGCGACACGGAGCAAAGTCAGCCGCCAGCTGCAGACCAACGCACACTGCAGTGCTTCACGAAACTCCCTGCCAACTCCGAGAGAGCAAAAAAAATAACTCGGCCTATCGCTTGCTTCATTGCCAAAGACCTAAGGCCTTACAGTGTGGTGGAGAATGAGGGGTTCGTCTGCACGTTACAGACAGCGGAGCCGAGGTACGCCATACCGTCCCGCAAGTTTTTCACTGAAACAGCTGTGCCACAGCTTTACAAGGAGACTAAAAGAAAGGTCGCCAGTGCCCTAACCGAAACGACCAGAGTGGCACGAACATATGATGCACTTTATTTTCATAACTTGTTATTCTTTAAGTTACTGAATCTAACTGAGAAATATAGATGTTTTTATGTCTTCTCCGGTTGTGTTCTACATGATATTTGTGGTAAACTGCAACTTTCCTGGGAAATGCATCTATTTTTAACAATTTTGTATTATGAAGAAGCACTTTATTTTTGTTCCAACTTATTTTATAGCTAGCTACTAATGAGTAGCAATTGAGAACCAGACAATGTTTTTGATAAAAGGCACTTCCCTGAGAATTTAACTTAATAAATGTGAAAAAGACACTTTAATGTCTCCGTTTGTCATTCTGTATAGCAAAGCAGATGAGAGTAGATCATGATCAGAAACACGATTAGAATTCATTATGAATAAAATCGAATCGTTTTGAATCGAAAATCTTTTTGAATCGAATCGTGGCCTCAAGAATCGGAATCGAATTGAATCGTGAGATGGTAAAAGAGTCCCACCCCTAGTTAAAATGCAGCTGTGTTGTCGAGGTTACCGAGGTTAGCGCTTCATAACAGCTTGAAACCCACAAGGTTGAACTTTGAAGTCAGATAATTAATTGAAAAGTCATTGATACTTCAAATAGTTCAATCTGAATCTAAGCACACATTAAACCTTCATCTATCCATCAGAAGTCATGGAAAGCGTGCAGACGAACATCACTTTCACTTTAAAATATTGCAATCTTACAGTTTTTAAACAGACCTGATTTTTAAAAAACCCATGCAGCATTGAGAGAGATGCAAACTTTTGAACTTGAATTGGTTTGAAATATTACACAAGTCTTTCTGTGTGGAAACAGTCGAGCTGCAGCACTTCCTGATGTGGTTATATTCACAACCACAGAGAAGAAGAAAAAAAATCTGTTTTCATGATTGTGTTTTTGTAGATTTGGTTCAATCATGGTATGTTTTGTTGATCCGGTGTCTAAGTGAGACAGAGAGACAAGCTGCAAGAAAAGTGTGTGCACCCTGATGAGCGTTCAGATCTGACTAGTAGGAAGGTGTTGATTAATTATCTGTAAGGCCAGCTCGGACAAAAACTTCAGACGGGAATAGAAATGAAATTTAATTTACACGAGTGCAGTAATTTTAGTAGAATAAGAGAGGGAAAAAAATTAGTTATGACCTATATGTTGGACACCTATACAAAGAGATCTTTATTTAGCAATATTATTTATCTATTTATTCATTTATTTATCATCTCAACTCAAAATTATTTTAAAAAGAATTAAAACATTCTTCTTTTATAGAGTGCTTTCAACGATGGCAACTGTCGACTGTTTCACAGAATCAATGAATTATGGGAATGAGTTTGAAAAGTGTGAAATACAGAAATACGTATAAATCATAATTATCAGATCGTCCTAATTATTGAAAAACTCGTAGGCATAAATTCCAGACCATATGTATTACCATATTACCTGTAATAAGTAATCATGCGATTAACGGAAAAAAGACAACTGAACCTAAACTGGCCTACAGATCATTCTCCACATCGTTAAACGTACATTATAACGTCCACGCTGCTCGTTAATTATTAAACGAGTTAAAGTGTAACAGCTGGCTGATTTCTGTGGTATAAAAGCAGGAAAACGCTTCCTGAGTGCTGTTCCATCCACATCGTTGGGTTGAAGTAACTCTGCTTTGTACGAAGCCACGTCACACCACCGCAGGGTGGATTATTTTCCTATGGCAGCACACCCTGGAGTGTGTAAGTACATGTAAATATACACAAGAAGTGGCCTGAAAGAGGTAAACAGACACCCAGAGGTAAACAAACACCCAGAGTTTAATGATAAAAAGTTCTTTTCTTCTGATGGGAAAAAGACTCAGCTTGACGAGAAATAAAAACTCAGAACGAATGTGTGATATTCAAAGAGGTGAGGGGGCGGGCGGTCAGTATGAGGATGGACTGCACCAGAGACAGGTTTAGATTTATTTCACAACCTGGTCAATGTGGGACTTCTGAAAGATTCTCATTAGAGAAATATCTAAAGGCTAAAGCTTACTTAGTAAAAAAAAGTTTAAGTAATATTATGGGTGTGTATTTACTTCTTGCACATGTTTAAACAGCCAGAACAATTACATAAAATATATACACAGGTTTTTATAGTTTATATATAAAGAGAGAGAGAGAGGATATAAGAGAATTATTATTACTACTAAGCAGCTATAAACACGGGTGTATGCGTGCGTTTGTGTGCGCATGTGTAGATGGAGAAATAGATAACCTATTAGTATTATTACTAACAGACTATACAGGTGCGTGTGTGTAGATAGATTTATAGACAGATACCATAAGAGCGCTATTATTACTAACAGACTATACACAGGTGTGTGTGTGTGGGTGTGTGTGCATGCACACAGACTGATAAATATATAGATAAAGATATTATACAGATAGACGGACAGATAGATTGACAGATAGACAGACAGGCAAACAGGTAGACAGATAGAAAGACAGACAGAAAAAAAAGCAGACAGACAGATAGATACAGACAGACAGGTAGACAGACAAACAAACAGACAGGGAGATAGACAAACTGACAAACACAAACAGTGGCACAGACAGACAGGTAGATAAACAGGCACGCAGACAGACACAGGTAGACAGACAGACTGACTGACCGACAGAGGCAGACAGACAGACAGAGGCAGACAGACAGATAGAAAGACAGACAGATAGAAAGACAGACAGATAGAAAGACAGACAGACAGAAAGACAGACAGACAAAGAAAGCGCTGACAGGCAGACAGATATAGACAAACAGGTGAATAGACAGACAGACAGGTAGATTGACAAACTGACAGACACAGACAGAGGCACAGACAGACAGGTAGATAAACAGGCACACAGACAGATACACAGATAGACAGGCAGGCAGACAGATGCACAGATACACAGACAGATACACAGACAGACAGATAGACGCTTCGAAATGAACTCTTAACACACAATGTTTTTACTTATCAGTGTATAACATGAAATTATGATTATATGAAGCACAGTTCTAAACAATAAATCTTAAAAAACCTAAATAGGACAGCTAGCTGTAAATGGATACCGCCCATAACCCCACACAAACACACACACTCACACACACACACATATTTGGGTCAAAGACGAGCTCCCAGATTTGAGCTAAGATTAAATTATGGCTATAACCGCAACTCCTCACTCTCCTGTCACATCTTTATTCTTGAATAATAATAATAATAATTATTATTATTATTATTATTATCATCTCCTGTGCTAGCTAACGCGCTAACTGCTCTCGGCTAACGCTAGCTGTAGCTCCCTGAGGCGGCGGTGCTGCCACGCCAGGTCATTGTTTACATTGCTAGCAAACAGCCAGTGCTGCCTCATCCGTCCTTATTCCTGACACTCTGGAATATTCCACAAAATTATTACCATCTAACGTTAAACACTCCAGAGTCAGAGCCAGTGAATGCTGTGGTGTAGCTTGCTTACAGGTTTAGTTGTTGGATTAATCAGAGTAATGAAATAAAACACTTAAACACACACCAGCCGTGTTTATCTAACACACTAGGGCGTGAATTAAAAATAAATAAATAATAGAAATCCACAACTGATCTGGAATAATAAGGATTAAAAAGTGGTGCAGGACAGCTAAAAGGTCCCCCCCCTTACACACACACACACCCATACTAGGTAATAGGCTAAAAGTGCTAGTAGTCCTGCTAGCTAAGGTAAAGCAGCTTAGCTAGGGCTATCAATTCCTGATCATTCTACTGATTATGGATCTGCACAAAGTACAACAGTCTCTAGTATATTATATTCTAATAAAAGTGTTTATGATCTGTGAGCTGGAGAGAGCTCAGGTGAATGAGTTAGCTAGTCAGGGCTCCAGAGCTGCTAATCACTGCTTCTCCTTCCACATCCGCAAAATCCCTCTGCTCAGGTTATTCCACCCGGGTTCCCGAAATAACAACCGTGCAGTGTGTGTGTGTGAGCACAGGCCGAGCAGGGAGCCTGTGGAGCCGCTGCACACGCACAAGCACACACTCACACATATACATATATGTATATATTCCCTACAATATATATATATACACTGTCGCTCTCAGGTCTGCGGCTCACCGGATTTGAAGAAGGCTGCTATATCGGCTGCGTCCTTCGCCGCCTCCTCGCCTCCTTCCCCGGAGCTCATGGCTGCGGAAAAAAAAGCGCCGAGCAGCTAAGATCCCCGCGTCGGGAACACCGCGCTTCTTCCAGCTGCGGCGGGTCGCTGGGAGTAAAGTCCGTGCCGTGCGCTGTAGGAGAGCAGTGACACGGGCGTGGGGGTGAAGAGAGAGAGAGAAAGAAAGCGCTCCTGCTAGGCTTTACACCACGAGCAGTCCTCCATCTTGGATAAAACACACTTACTATCACCGGCCGGCGGCGGAGCGACTGGAGGCCGCTCGCGCAGGAGGGACAGCGGGACGGGGGCGGGGCTACACGGAGCTGAGGCTGGCACGCGCGCGCGCGCGCACGCACTACATACACTACACGTACACTACACATACTGTACACAGCACATCATTTACACACAATACATACACATATAATTTACACATACACAATACATACACTACACAGCACATCATTTACACACAATACATACACATATAATTTACACATACACAATACATACACTACACATACACTACACAGCACATGATTTACACACAATACATACACATACACATATAATTTACACATACACAATACATACACTACACATACAGTACACAGCACATCATTTACACACAATACATACAGTACACATACACATAATTTACACACAATACATACACATACACATAATTTACACACAATACATACACATATAATTTACACATACACAATACATACACTACACATACAGTACACAGCACATCATTTACACACAATACATACAGTACACAGCACATAATTTACACACAATACATACAGTACACATACACATAATTTACACACAATATATACGGTACACATACACATAATTTACACACAATACATACACATACACATACACATATAATTACACATACACAATACATACACATACACATATAATTACACATACACAATACATACACTACACATACAGTACACAGCACATCATTTACACACAATACATACAGTACACAGCACATAATTTACACACAATACATACACATACACATAATTTACACACAATACATACACATATAATTTACACATACACAATACATACACTACACATACAGTACACAGCACATCATTTACACACAATACATACAGTACACAGCACATAATTTACACACAATACATACGGTACACATACACATAATTTACACACAATACATACACATACACATATAATTTACACATACACAATACATACACTACACATACAGTACACAGCACATCATTTACACACAATACATACAGTACACATACACATAATTTACACACAATACATACGGTACACATACACATAATTTACACACAATACATACGGTACACATACACATAATTTACACACAATACATACACATACACATACACATATAATTACACATACACAATACATACACATACACATATAATTACACATACACAATACATACACTACACATACAGTACACAGCACATCATTTACACACAATACATACAGTACACAGCACATAATTTACACACAATACATACGGTGCACATACACATAATTTACACACAATACATACACATACACATATAATTACACATACACAATACATACACTACACATACAGTACACAGCACATCATTTACACACAATAAATACACATATACATAATTTACACATACACAATACATAAACACAATACATACACTACAGAACACGTAATTTACACACACACTACACATACACTACACATACACAAAACACATAATTTACACATACACTACACAAAAACAATACATACACTACACATACAGTACACAGCACATAATTAACATACACAATACATACACTACACTAACAGTAAACATACACACAACACATAATTTACACATACGCAATACATACACTATACATAAACACAATACATACAGTACACAGCACATGATCTACACACACAATAAATATGCTACACATGCACAATACTGTACATACACTACACATACACAAAACATATAATTAACATATAATTACAATACATAAACACAATATATGCACTACACATACAGTAAATATACACACAATACATAATTTACACAGAATTCAATACATAATGTATGTTTAGTGTATATACAACACATAATGTATATACACTACACATACACAATACATAAACAACACATATAATTTACACACACAATACATAATCTACACACAATACATACACTACACATACACACAATACATACGGTATACACACAGACACACAATGCATACACTAGATATAATATACACACACAACACACACTACACAAAATCACAATACATTTAGGCATTTGGCAGACGCTCTTATCCAGAGCGACTTACATTTTTATCTCATTACACACCTGAGCAGTTGAGGATTAAGGGCCTTGCTCAAGGGCCCAACAGTGGCAACGTGGTGGTTGTGGGGTTTGAACCTAGGACCTTCCGAACCGTAGTGCAATGCCTTAACCACTGAGCTACCCCCTGGCCCAATACATGTAATACACATAAAACCACACTCACAATACATGTAATCCACACACACACACACACACACACACAATTACACTCAGAATACACAAAACAACACACATGCACAATACATACACTACTCCATGCATATAGTACGAACATGATAAATGCACTACACATACACACAATACATACACTACAGTACACGCACAATACATACAGTACGCCACAAACAATAAATACACTGCACATAAAATAAATACACCACACATACTGTATACACAATACACACTAAACACTACATTGAGTATTTTTAACACCTTTTGTTACCGTTCGTAATATTAAAACCTTAAACAGGATGAAAAAAACAATGGCTGGAACTATTTACAAGGCACAATACACACATTCCTACACAGGGACAATTTAGCAAACAGCAAATCACCCTCCTGGCGTGGAAAGCAGCAAACCCAGAGGTAACCTGTATAGACGTGAGGACAAGATGCGACGCTCCTCACACCCCCGTGCACCACTATGCCTCCCAAAATCTATACAGTTTGCTAAATTATTTATGAATAAAAATAAATAAAACATTTCCGTTCCAGATGGTAACACTGCACAAAAATGTGGAGCAGCACAAGGTAAGTGTACAGATTAAGAATTATTATGGATCACATCTATTATTTACACATTTGTACATAGATAAATGTTTTTACAGTGAAACCTTTTTTTTTTCTCTTTATATATTCAGTATTTTTTATAACCTGTACCTTTAGAGCATAAAAACTTAAATATTTTACAAAATTAAGATTCACTCGCACTCATTTATTGTCTATACCACTTTATCCCATATACAGGGTAGCAGGGGGCTTGGAGCCTATCCCAGGAGACTTAGGACACAGGGTACATCAGGGTACATCGTGGACAGGGGGCCTATCCATCGCAGAGACAATCTGCATGTCTTCGGTCTGTGGGAGAAAACCAGAGTACCCGGAGGAAACCCACTAAGCACGGTGAGACCACGTGAACTCCATGCCCCCAGACCAGAGGTGAGAATCGAACCCAGAACCTAGTGGTGCAAGGTGACAGTGCTAACCTCTGTTCCAACATTTCACCCAAAATTAAGACAATTAATAAATTAAAGACAAGGATGTTTCGAAAAAGACATACCATTTTAAGTTCTTCTAAATGTTTTTAATCTTTTGGCAGTCTTATAAAAAAAAAAAACATTTTTTTCCCTAAAAAGATTTTAGAGAAAATATTGAACCAATCCTCAATAGCTGGAATATCCAGCTCACACCACTTCTCTCCAGGACCATTTAATCTTCTATTTAAAAATAAGGACAGTTTAGTTTTATGAATAAAACCCAGCTTTTCAAATATTACACACATTAAGCAAATATGTATTATCAGATTATTAAAGTGCCAGGAACAGAAACCTGAACGTGTTACACCATGCTGAAAAGAGTGATATTACACTCCGGTTTTCCCTACAGTCCAAAGACATACGTTGTAGACTCACTATTGTTTACAAGTTGCATTGGTGTGTAAATGTATGCTTCTGTGTCTGTGTGTGCTTGTGCCATAAGCTCCCTGGGATAAATTCAGGGCCCCCTGTGACGCTACACAGGATGGAATGAATTAATGAACTGTTAACTGTTAACTGTTAATGTGACTAGTCACTTAGGCTTATACTTAATAAAATGGCTAAATAATCTTTAGACGAATCATATTCCTCATCATATCAGTAGTATGTTTTTCAGTCCATGGTAAATTAAATTTGCGGTTCAAACCAAACTAAATTAATATAAAAGACTTATACTAAATAAATTAATGACACTATGTCTGCTATAAATTCCCCACTATTATAATAATAATAATTAATATTATTATTATTATTATTATTTAATTTTTTTGCATGAATCTACCTA